>NC_065538.1:19600666-19733166 GCF_932294415.1 Quercus robur
GTTGACACTCTATTTCAATTTGAGATATACATTAAAGTTTGATTGCTTACTTATTTATACCTAGTCTCTTTTATGAAGATCATATCATTGTTAAGCAGCACACACTCTAGGAAATATCATAATTTATTTTGAAAAGCTGTTTATTTTGAACATAAATTGTTAAAAAATAGATCTAAGCATTCATAATCTATATATATATATATAAAACCGAAACCTCTGCTAGCACCACAATTTTCCACGTCAGCACAATATTTAAAAAATAAAAATAAAAACATTATAACACCTCAAAACCCTAGCAAACTTACCCTTCTCTCAAGTTAAGAAATATAAAACCACAGTTTCTGCAAACTCTCGCTCTCTCCAAACGTAAATATCAAATTCAACCCCTTTAATTTCTCTTTATATTTTTGAGGCTTCTATAGAGTTATAGTGAGTTATGCTGATTTTGTTTTTTGTGTGTGTGTGTGTATAGATGGTCATAATACTCCGGTATTCCAAGAGAAGTTTGTGTTTTCGTTAATTGAAGGCCTTGGAGAGATAAGTGTTGCAGTTTGGAACAGCAATACAAAAAACGATTTCATTAGCAGCGGAAAGTAATTACTTTGTCTCATATTTTTGTTTTTTGAATTGATTTTGTGTGCTTTTTAGACCCTTTTAGATCAATTTTGTTAATTGGGTGTTTTTTTTTTTTTTTTTTTTTTTTGATAGGGTCCAATTGGGGAAGGTTCTTTCAAAGGGTTATGACGACCGCACTTGGTGTCTGTATACTAATAGTGGGGGGTAAGTGCTATAAATTACTAACCCTTTTAAGTGTATAATTTATTTCTAAAATTATCTATAATACGATTTCATTGGCAGCGGAAAGTGATTATTTTGTCTCATATTTTTTTTTTTGAATTGATTTTGTGTGCTTTTTAGACCCTTTTGGATCAATTTTGTTAATTGGGTGTTTTTTTTTTTTTTTTTTTTTTTTTTTAGGGTCCAATTGGGGAAGGTTCTTTCAAAGGGTTACGAATACCGCACTTGGTGTCTGTATACTAATAGTGGGGGGTAAGTGCTATAAATTACTAACCCTTTTAAGTATATAATCTGTTTCTAAAATTATCTATAATATTTTGTCCTCCGAAAATTTTATCTCTTTAATTTTAGTATATTGTGTTTCTTAAGTTATAGACAGATTTTCTTTGTTTCTTATTTTCAATAATAAATCATTTTATTGCAATACCGGTAATTGTTTGAGAAATCCAATATGTTCATATCTCTATAGAATAGAGAATAGTAGAAGCCAATTTTATTACAACTTCTTAAATTGAGTTGACTTAATTCCGTACAATTACAAAGTATAGTATGAAAGATAATGGAATTAATTGTTGTAATTTTTATTTTCTTTCCATGTTTTTATTGTTGATGAGAAATTAAGGCTCAGTTGCACAATATGTGTAAATTCTTCAGAAGGCTACTTTAAATAGTAAGTCAATGTGTCTCTTACATTTGGGTATTAGTTAGAATTATTTTCAAATGATTGTACCAATAAAAGTAAATGTGTATAAATTTTGTTTAACTATCCCGTGCATCGCACGGGTTAGCGACTAGTTTATGCTAATTTGATACTTTGGCTTTATTATTTTCACACTCGTGAATGTGTCTCACACATATCTACAATTTTAAATCTGTTTTTAACTTTACTGTAACCAGATTATCTTGGTATGTACTTTGCTATTTGATATCTAAAAATCTGTACTCATTACAGAATGCTCAACCATTTATTTTTCAATTAATTTGCATGCAGTTATGTAAATGTATCAATTGTTTCCTTAAAGCTCACAATAAACAATTAAACTAATATTGTCTTATTTTCACTATTTTTTTTTACCAAAAAAAAAAGTTTTAAAAAAATGGTTCGGGTTCGGGTTCGGGTCGGGTCGGGTCGGGTTGACCCGCACAAAACACGGGTCGGGTCACGGGTCAACCCGTTTTGCTTCGTGTCAAAAAAATCGGGTTTGGGTCGGGTTTTTCGGGTCGGGTCAGAAAATTCTGACCCGTTTTGCCATGTCTAGCCATTGGGTCAAAAGTAGCATATCAAAATAGTAGTATGTTCTAGGCTCTCCCTAATTTGTGTTTAAATATATTGATTTATGGTGATGATGACAAAGAAAAAAACTATAATGACAATTACCATGAACTTTGTATGTATGCGCAGTGTATAGACTTATCTGATGATTGTATATACATATAGATTTGAGATTTGAGAATTGTGATCTACTCATACATATCAATGATATCATATAGAAGACTGGATAGTATAACACTGAAAATGTACTCAAAAATGACATCAAACACAATTTTGCACTTGCAATATCATTTTCATTTACTATTCTTGTCTAGGAGTTTGGTTTATTTACTATCACTGAGTAGGTGCTTGGACCAACTATCTTAAAAGTTCCGTTTTTATATATGTCGTGCTGACTAGTAGCTCAAAACATTATTCACGAAGTTAATTAAATTGGAACCATATTCAAACCCAAAATTTCTCTCTCATGAGTTCTTAGATTATTATAGTTATCAATTGTTGTGATTCTTGAGTTTTCATTTATTGTTTGCTCCTCATAGAAGTATTATTTGCTTTACAAGCCTGACATAAATGAGCTGCATATTCTAGTGGTGTTTGCTTGTGGGGGGTAATAGAAAATTTATTGAATATCAAATCACACTGGTCACTAGGCCCACTACTCCTAAATATTACCTGTTTATACTTAGTTTTCCTTCTCTTTCTTTAGTTTTGGCTCTACATTGTTATAGCAAAGTTCAAATGCTGGTCACTAGGCCCACTACTCCTAAAATGCTGGTCCCCAGACTATCTCAACTAAATATTTAACAGTCCTAACCAGATTTTGAACAACCCCCATTCAGTTTTCACAACATAGGACCTTTGTCTATGATCATCTACCATGGAATCTCATGGTGAAGTAGACCTAAGGAGCTTCATGGATGAAGAAAGGAAGAACATCAATTTACCTAGGAGACTCTCTTTTGGTGCTCATCAAAATTCAGCTGAGCCTAGAATGCTGTTTACTTCTCCAAGGCCATCTTCTGCTTCAGCAACATCAATCCCAATACGACCAATGAGCCCAGAGACACCATGGACACTCTCCCCGGTGCGAACATCTCCCACTCAACCTCTTCTTTATCATTGCATAGCCTCTCTCCATCGCCATGAAGGTAACATTTTCTCTATCACACTCACAAAAGATTTTATATTCACTGGCTCTGAAAGTAAACGCATCCATGTCTGGAAGCAACCAGACTGCACTGAAATGGGTTACATAAGGGCTAATTCTGGTCAAGTTCGTGCCATCTTGGCTAGTGGAAGAATGCTATTTACCACACATAGTGACTGCAAAATTCGCGTATGGAATGTGTCGATCACAGACAATTTTCGACCAAAGAAGATCACTACCTTGCCTCAAAGAAAATCATTCTTCTTGTTTCCAAGAAAGAGCACACTCCAACACAGAAACATTATTTCTTGCCTAGCATACAACCATGAAGAAAAGCTGTTATATACAGGTTCATGGGACAGAACAGTTAAGGCCTGGAATATCTCTGAAAAGCATTGTGTGGATTCATTTGTGGCTCATGATGGTCATGTCAACGCAATTGTTATCAATGAACATGATGGGTGTGTTTTCACCTGCTCCTCCGATGGTTCAGTGAAGATATGGAGAAGGGTGTTTGGTGAAAGCTCTCATATTCTCACCATGACACTAAAGTTTCAACTTTCACCAGTTAATGCCTTGGCTTTGAGCCTGTCACAAAGCACTTGCTTGCTCTACTCTGGCTCCTCAGATGGGCTTATAAACTTTTGGGAGAAGGAAAAGATGTCTGGGAGATATAACCATGGAGGGTTTTTACAAGGTCATCATTTTGCTATTCTTTGCTTAATAGCCATAGGTGACTTAGTCTTTAGTGGTTCCGAGGATTCAACAATCAGGATATGGAGGAGAGAGGAAGGAAATTGCTTACATTCATGTCTTTCAGTCATTGAAGGACATCATGGGCCAGTGAGATGCTTAGCTGCTTCTTTAGAGTCAGATAATGTGGTTAAGAGTTTGTTGATTTATAGTGCTAGCTTGGATCAAACTTTTAAGGTATGGAGGGTCAAAATTTATCCCACTGAGAAGGCAAACTTGGAGGACCCAGTGAAAGATCAGCAAAGAGAAGCTGTGGAGTTTGAGATGAGTCCAGTTCTATCACCATCATGGGTAGAGAAGAAGCTTCAAGGAGATCATTTTCAGTAGGAGAGGCAGTAGCTGGAAACAATCCAGACCATGTAAGGTTTAGTTTAGTATGATTTTGTGGTTAATAAAATTGAATCTAATTTGTTTTCTAGTTACAAAATCTCCTTTCTATTTAACCCACCAGCCCAGTTTAGCTGTTCCACCCAACTTGTAGTAATGAATTTTGAAGAGGTTCAATTAAGAGGCTTTTAATTCATCATATGCATACCTGTGGCACATGTGACTGACTGATGACTTATAAACAGTTATAAGCGTTTATTTCACTGTAGATTCTTTCAAGACTTCCACCAATTGCAATTAAAGACTTTGTATACACACTTCATCACATTTAACTTCATTTTCTATTAGCTTTTACCTCTTTTTGAAAATTTGTGATTGTTGCAAATTACTTGAAGCAATAAGGAGTGTGACTTCTGCACTCACCAGAATATAATATGAAATATCAAAAGAAAATAAAACTGGTGGATAGAAACACAGTAGTTGAGCAAAATGGCTGAGAACATTCTGTAATAATAGAATACCTCTTTTTTTCGGGTGTTTGTCAGGGGATAGTGTAGGACACTCGCTATAAGGCCGATAATTCTTCAAGGATTGCAGTCAGTAATTACCACCAACATTTGGGATATTTAGATACTGGGAGCGTGAAAAATATGAGCAAGAAATGCTTTGCATGGTGATACTGGCGGGTTGAATAATTCCAACTCTATGATTTAAAAATGAAACGCAAATTTTCTCTTCCTTTTACAATTACAATAGCAGGAAAATGTGCAGACAAAGCAAAGGAAGGGGGAAAAAATCAATAACCAAGAATATAGTCTCCATTTGAGCTACTATCAGATGATGAGTTCCAATACACAATCAGCAAAGAATTAAGTCTAATAATCATAATCAGCCTGTAGACATCTTATTCAGTTATTTGAGCTACTATAAGATCATGAGTTCCAATACACAATTCAAACAAGATTTATCATGCTGGTACAGATAGAGTTTAGTTTCTACTTTGACTTGAATTTCTCTCTCAAATTTGGTTGTTTATGCAATGCCCTTTGAGGAGGCCCAGCGCTCAAACACAAGTATTTTATGCAACATAATTCCAAGTTTCAAATCATTGTATACACTACTTTGGTAACATACTGCAAAAGTTAAAAAAATTTAGTATTTATTAGAGGAAATTGGTATATAGATTCATTGAAGAACTACAAATCTGGAACCAGGAGTCTGAAAGCAGTCAAGTAAGAGAGCACATACGAAAAGAATATACTAAAATAATTCCCAAAGAATAACTTAATAACTTTTGCATTCATGGTTTGCTACTAAAAAGAAAAGCACATTGACATCTAGGAAAATGGTTCAGTCCACTTGCATATTTTCAGGAAAAGGTATTGAAGCACAACAATGATAATAACCATTTTCATCAAAAGTAAATCTCTGCGAAAGATGAGCTTCACGGATAAGATACTCCCCCCATTCCTCTGATCCAAACTGTTTGAAAATACCACGTGCATCAAAAGAATCAGCATTTCTAGTCCATTTCTTCCTAAACAGTAAGTTCCATATGTTAGTCACAGCTGTGAGAAAAGAGAAGCCAAACACTACTGCAACACTGGGAGCATCAAATAAGTACCAGGAAAAAGAAAGGAAAAAGGAAAAAGAAATGGTAGTCACACCTTTTTCTATGCCTCGCATTCATCACAGTGGCATGCAACTGCAATTCAAGGAAACAGAAAACCCATATTATTTGCACTTTCAAGATTCATATGATACTATTACTATTTTAAGTTCTTATAAGGGGGAATTCATATGGCCATTAAATTCTAAACAAACTCTAATTCTGCAACAACATACAATTACAATTTACAACACTCTTGAACACCCAAAAAACCAAGTATGCCTTATATATTACGGATCCATTTGGGATTCGCTTATTTTGCTAAAATTGATAACTTTTTGCTGAAAGTACTATAGATAAAGGTAAAAATTAGTTGAAATAGTACAGTAAGACTCATGAATAGTACCAAAAAGTGCAGTAGGATCCATGAATAGTAGCAAAAATAAGCAAAATTGTAAAATAAGTTGACAAAAATAATCGTTGCCCAACGGACACTAAATATGCAGGAATTATGTAAGGGAGTAAGGCTTTATTAAGGGATCTAGAGCCGACTCCAAGGTTTTGGGACAAAGGCTTTTGTTGTTGCTGTTGTTGTTGTTCTATGTCAGGAAGTATAAATTGAAGAACATTGCAGTAAAATAATGTAATCCTTCACCAGCAGGTAATAGTTCAAGCTGGTGTTTTTAATTTTTGAACATAACAAAACTGGTTATTGGGTTTGATTTTGTATCTTACTATACACATATTTTACTCAATACTTTACATTATAATTCAAATTATATGGTAAATATATATATATATATATATTTTTACTTTTCTTTTTGGCATCTCCAATCACCAAAATGGGTCCACAGTTTGGCTCATTTAAATATTGACCCACCACCTGTACAGTTAAATAACTGGTCTAAATTCAATCTTACAGTGCAAAGTGAACAAACATCAATTAATGCAATGACCAAAAGCAAAACACACGAAGAAAAGTTTTGGTATATGTCAAGAAAACTTATATGACAAGAAGCTACTTAAAGAGAACTCAGCATGAAAACAAGCTAATGATGGTATATCACAACCTCAAAGGACATCAGCAAATATTTGTTCATATCACAAAACACGTAGATGGAAACATTTCGTCCAGTAACAAGCTAAGGATTGTATATCAGAATCTCAAAGGACAACGTCATGTTACGTAAATCTCAGGAAATGTATGAGAATATTTAGAAATCTTAGAAAACAAAGAAGTATTCCCCAAAAATGATATGAGCATTAACAGCAAAAACTGAGGCATAGAAAAACTGCATTTTGACCTTAGCAAAACGTTGGGAAATGTCAATAAGTCTTGTTCAGATGATAAGGTCAAATGAATTCATTAAAACTATAGATGAAAACTCTGAAACTTCACAGCTGTTTTTTTTTTTTTTTTTTAGAAATTAATAATTAATTTTATATTTCAAGGCCTCCTTACTTTTTATCTCAAAATTTGTATATCCCATAATTTCAGAGAGAGAAAAATGCATTAGTTTAACAAAAAACGTTTTAATCCTCTCCTACTCCCCTCGTCACCATGCACCACCCCCTCCCACCCCACACACACGCACACACCTCAAAAAAAAAAAAAAAATCCTCTCCTTTGACACTTTCTCTATTTTCCAGGTTATATGTTGACATCAATACATAAGCATAAACGAGCACCCATTAACCACCTTCCTAGGCACTTGCACTTTTGGAAAACTTGAATTTGTTTAAGGAAATAGTAGCACTGATGCATGAAGAATAAGTTCTTAATTGGCTGAGAAAGTTTCAAAAGCTATCATACATGCTTCTCACATTAAGAACTTGAAATTCATGCAGTGACCAAAGTCCAGTCACATATGCATGCATTGTTAAAACTTCAAGTACAGCAAAAGAATCTTATGGGAAGCACACGTAGCTCAAAAGCATAAAGCATAATTAAAAAAAAAAGGAAGGGAAGGATATAAAAAGGTAATATATTATACCTTTAACTTTTGATTAGCATCTTTTTCAAGGACCAGTCCAGCTTCAACATATGCATCAGTAATGACTTCTGAGAAAGTTCAAGAAATTCAAAAATACTTATTCCACAGAAACAACTTAAACCTAATTAAAGAAGATAGTATTAGTCTTTCTCATTTGTTAGTACAGACAAAAAATTGGATACGACAAGCACGTAACAGTCTCTCCTCACTGCCAATTTCTTCCACAGGAGCATAAAGAACACGGGCTTTGGCCAAAGAACCTCTCATGCAATCCTACAAAGACATGAAATGAGTTCGTCAAGGAAAATATCATCTTCCCTCACCCATTGCAAATATAACAATGAAACCACCTTCCAATGTGCCAAAATCTAGAGGGTTTTTAATCCATGAATGTGATTTTCAATAAAGAGCTCAAACATTAAACTATTTTCTACTTAATTCAATGAAAAATAAAAAATAAAGTAGATGATTGGTCAGCATATAACACATCTCAACTTAAACACACCTCCCAATGCTTAACAAGATCATTCACAATTAAGGTATAAACTGCATATGACACACCTTAACCTAAACAAATTCAGATATACATTAACTATCTAACAACTGGTGTACATGTGCTTACACATATCTACGCACTTCAGCTTTGGTGACCACTGTTGTCAAGAAACTTGAAGCATGATATCTTTTCAATGCATAATCAAAACATGTATTGGACACAACTATCTTTTTTTATATATATAAGTATTGGACACAACTATCTTACCCTTTGGACATAGAAAAAGATCTTACCAGCCCCTTAAGCCTTATAGAGACAGGCCGATTATCCAAAGCATCCATCACTTTTGAGGAGATACTCTGGGAACAAATATTACACATTGATGTCAAGCAGTGCCACTTCAGCCACATCTACCTTATTCAGTATAAAGTTGTTACCTGCAAAACCTCAGCAGCTGCACTAACACGGTCCTTGTTCCACAATTTTAGCATGAGTACAGTCAAGTGAAACGTTTTTGGTTTAATGAATATGGATTTGTCAATTCCCAAGTCAGCTGAGTGCAACATGCAGCAGTGTTTGTTAGAGGAGGAAGAGGATAAAAGAAAATAAAAGAATTGATTCTCTGATGATAAAAATGCAAACGGATGATCATCTGTGAGTCTTAAGAAAGATACATACAAATATAATCATGAAAACACACATGATAAATAACCAGGTAACATAAATATGATATGGGGGAAAAACATTTGCAGTTGCATTATAAAACCCCATATATGAGCCTTTAAATCAATGCAATCACAAACAAAAAATAAATACTTATATAAGTGAAAAAGGATGTTAGGTGGCACCATGACTAGGCAAGTAGTAAGAAAAATATAATATACACATACATACGCACGCACGCACAATACTAAATCATGCTACAGCTGACCAGCTAAAGAACAAGACCACTGCACAGTCTCTTGATATAAATTTTTTTAGCTCCTTAGGCATCATGTAATATACTTGTTGGCATACCAGATAAAAGAGAAGACTTTGATGCTTTAGGGGCATAACTGACAAGAGGTATTTTACTCCTATTCACTTTAACATGTTCATTGTCATCATCAGTTTTGAGTTCAACAGCAACATCAGGTTGTTTATCTAACTGCCGGTGCCCAACTTCATTGTCATTAGCATCTTCATTTGAATCACTATCCCAATTCTCATCTAGGCAACCATCACCATTCCCCAATATGGAATTCTGAAAATTCAGAAGCTTATTAACCAGTTCAGGGTGTACAGCCAATGGAAGTGATATGAAGTGAGAGTAATCGAGATTTGGGCTTTTAACTGCCTGTATTTGAAGGGAGAAAAGAAGAAGAAAAAAAAAAGTTAGTGATTAATACAACATTATGTGTAAAAAATAAAAAGTTAGTGATTAATACAACATTATGTGTTTGGGTTGAAAATCAAGAAAATAATGCTGAAGAAAACATTTAACAAATAGTGTATAAAATAATTAAGAATGTGATCTAAAAAAAAAAAAACTCAATTCAAGCCAATGTCATTGGCATGAAATATTCTAGAAGGATAAAAAATATTGCATTCCTCATAACATCTTTTCGAAAATCATATTAATAGACAACTGACCTCATCAATTATAGTTTGTATCTTTTCTGAAGCACTATTGACACTTTCAATTGAAGGGCCTTCAATGTCTGCAAGATTATCATGTAAAACTTAATCAAAGGACAATAAAAACATCACATTCACATATTCTAAAAAGTAGTAGAAATTTTACATAATAATCAGCAGTAAATTATATATGTTATGATACAATTATGGAAGAAATTTAACACGGTTGAAGGCTTTAAAGCAACAATTTATCATAATGACCATATACAAGATTCACATAGATTACAAGAAACCCAAACTCACTAATAGAATCATCCTTCTTGGATGACGGAAATATAATTTTAACTCCCATCTCTTCTTCAATCTTTCTCTGTGTAGATCCTCTGAGGGAAAAAAAATTATAAGGAAATGAATGTTTTATTGTAGTACAAAATTATTTACATGCTGAATTGTGTACCCTTTTCCTTTTATAAACCGAATTAGAGAAGCACCAACCTGCATATCAAATATAGAGCATTAGACCAATTTGAAAAGAATGAAATATTTAAATCTTAAGTTTGGAGCTGGCTATCAAGTATTTCAAAAAGTGAGAAACAACTGAGCAAAATGGTAACTATATAACCAGCATAAGGTCAATAAAATTTTGATATTATTTCTTACTGCAGCTTTGCCAAAAGCATGAAATCCATCCAGCATTTCCAATGACAACAACTAAGGAGGGGGGAACACTTCTAAATTGGTTAAAACCATTCCATGCCAAAGTACTAACTTTTCCAAAACCATATTTTAGAGCATCCATGCAGGATTTCTTGAACCATCAATTTTGGCGTTTAACATTTCCTGGCAAAACTATATATAGTACCCGTTTGGATTGGGCTGAAAGTGGCGTTTTCAGTTCTGCGTTTTCAAGCTTTTTTTTTTTTTTTCCCTGCTAGTGAACAGTAAAATCACATGATTTTACTGTGTAAGGGACAAAAAACACTGTTCACACACTGTTTATATACTGTTCATGCACTGTTCACGGATCCACGACACTATTCACACTTTTAAAAATTATTTTGCTACAGTATTTTCAGTTTTCAGTTTCAGCAACAATAAGTTCAATCTAAACGGACCCATAGTAGAAAATATTCTCAGGGAAAATGATTTGTTTCCTATTGTTTGGTTGAGAATCTGTAAAAAATATTTACTCTGATAGTTGCACTGAAAATCTCTATGTTAAAACTCACAAAAAGTTGGTAGACAGTGGTGGTGGAAGGATTTTTTTTTTTTTTTTTTTGGGGTTGGGGAAAAAGGGGGGGGGGGTAGGGGGTGATAGGGGGGGCTCGTGGAAATGAAGGGCAGCAGTGGGAGGGGGGTAAGGAGAGGTGGTAAGGGAGTAAGAGGGAGAAAGGTGACGGTATCGGCAGGGAGGGGAGAAAGGTTGTAGTTGCAAGGGGAGTGGGTAGTGGAGGGTGGTGTTGGTGATGCAGAGGAATGAACTAAGCTGGTAATAGCAACATGAGGGAGTGGAAAGTAAGAAGGAGGTAGTGTCAGTGTGGAGGAGGGAGAGGAGGAAGGTGTTGGTGGCAGCAGCAAGGAGGAGGAGAAAGGTCAGGATGACGCCACAGAGGGGACGGAGGTGATAGACATGGCATGGAGAAGTGAGGGCTGGAAAATGTTTCACTTTTTGAAGGCATAAACCATTTTACACCATCTTAGTGTAATTTTCTATTGAAAGAATCTCCCATTAACTAGCAATTTTTCGGGAAGTACTTTACACTGCCATAGAGATAAGTATAGAAAGAAGGATCTGACAACTGTCAGCAATATATATTGCTGCAATTGGAAATGATTTACTTACTAATTCAATTGTTGTCATTGCTTAGAGAGCGCACCCAAAAAAAAACCTTCCATGAAGAGTTATGAAGGTTAAAATGGGCACATGATAGACTAATATCTTCAAAAATGAGGAAGTTGAAAAACCTTACATATAATTTGCATATAAATACAGAACTTAGAGGCAGTACAAGTTACCAGTTTTTTTTCTTAAATTCACAAATAAATGTTGACTACTGATAGATTTTAGACTGCAAAGCAACTGAAATTTTGAAGTTAGGAAAACGTGTACAGTTAACACTTCTGGACAACCCCCGCCCCCCCCCCCCCCCCCAAAAAAAAAAAGTAATAATAATAAACAATTACATTGCAATAAACAAGAAAAGCATGCCACCAAAGTGCAATACAACTGCTGCCAATGAGGTCCAATGTGCATTAGAAGTAAAAAATTAATGAAGAACCCTGTTGTTTGATAAAGTTAGCTCATTACACCAACAGACACCTTGACAAGAAAAAAGGCCAATGAGAATGGGCACATTGAAAAGCACAGCCGACAAGTTCATGCAGAAAAGTTAGCAAATGGGCCTGATAAACATACACACATATAGATAGACAATTTAAAGAAGAAGAAGCAACAACAAGAACTCAACTATTAACATCTAACCTCAGCTGAAATTGAATGCTTTTCTAATTCTCCTTCCAAGACTTTATTATCTTCATCACTATACTGCACTGTGCTGGAACTGATATTTGAGTCTGTTTTTTCAGTCACCGGTTCAGCTGACTTCATAACATGTTGAACATTAGAAACAATGCTAGATGTGCTACACTGCACTTCTTGAACTTGACTTCCATCTTCTGACTCCACTATTACATCCTTTACCAAGCATTCTGCAAATTTACATGCTAATTCATAGGCAACAGCAGAGGTAATATATCATCAAATTTCCTTTGATAAGCCTATTGTTACAAAAGAGTACAATGATCCAAACTGACGGGTTTTTGATTTTGTAAAAGCCAACTCTCAACATAGAGAACATTACAACAAGAGGATAAAAACAAGGTTTTATTTATCATGAATGATCCGGCGGTAGACCTTTTTATAAGTTGCACAAACAGTTAATGATTCTTACAGGGGTAGAGGTAAAGCTCATTTGGAGAAACAGAGTTTTTTTTTTTTTTGGGGGGGGGGGGGGGGGGGGTGGGGGATAATTTAGAAACAAAGAGAAATCTTACTACAAGCAAATCACTATGATTCAATTCAAAAACTCCATAAATTGATTAAGATGTGATGACATAAATCTACAACTTTACATCTAGGGAACATATAAATGATAAGACCAAATCTGTGGATTAACTTTGTCCAAGTTTGTTATATAAAATCACAACTTGAAGGGTTAATAAACAGAAAAAGATCAAAAAAAAAAGAAAAAGAAAAAGAACCAGACTAACTCTTCAAGTCTATCAATCCAGCTCATAGATTATGATTGTGTAAGAAGATAACCAACCTTCATCGGAAACGGCTTGTGTACAGACTGGTCTCCATACAGGAGTAACTGTTTTGAGCTTTTTGTTCTGGTCCATAGCACTTTGCTTTTCCTTTCCACCACCCATTTTAAAATTATAGCTCAAACCATGACAGGCACAACATCCCTGTCACATGAATTGGTGTCACCAAAATCAAGCTTATGGCTGACTTAGATAAGCTTCACAACTACCCCTAGTGAATCTAAATCTAGTTCTGAATTAGCTGCATCATGGGAAGCAGTTTTGTCCAACAACACCTCCCTCCTTGGCCTAAAGAGAGCCATAATAACATTACAGTCAGAGGTTGACATACACTTCTCAAACCATTATCACTTTCATATCTCTTTGCAATTCAAGGCAGGACCGGATAGATTTCATGATAGACATTTTAATCCCAACTTCCCAACAAATGGTTATCGAGTGAGCCATAAATAAATATAAAAAATCAATTATGTAAGACAAAAATTGTGTTCCCAAAGTTCCTAAAAGGTCATACCCAGTGTACAAGGCTCTCCCACTCTTGTGGGGTTTGGAAGAGGTTTTTTTTTTAATCCTAGGGCATTCACCCCTAACGGGCTTTAGCAATTTATGCTCATGCGCAAGAGCAATGGGTCTGGAAGAGATTGTTAGTAGGCTTTGCTTCCTAAAATGAAATTAAACAAACACCCTCCCATGAATTATATATGCATTTTTGTCCAACCTTTTATCATATATGGTCCTAAACAACCCCTATTTAACTTAACTCACATTTTTCTATACTTACAATTAACAAAATGCTAACCAAATTAAGACATAAAATTTAATAATAATTCAAATATAATTGAATATTGAAACACAGAAAATCAAAGTTCAAAAACCTGAAAGTAATTTACTGGCCTGGTCACCACAGAAAATTTCAGCACACAGTCCACTCTGCAACAATTGCATAACAAAATAATATAGCCATTTTTTTTTTCTCTCAAATAATTATATAAAAAAAAAAAAAATAACATTTCTAACCATGAAATTAGACTTATTATAATCAGAAATGTCTTTAAAAGCTGTTGTTTTAAAAGTGCTGTGTGTGCATACTTCTTTATCTAAAAAAACTCAAGACTTAAACCCTGTTTGGTTCTCGAGAAAAGCAAAAAGAAACAAATTTCGAATCTTATGTACCTGAAGAGAGACCTCAAAGATATCATTAGGAAGGAACCTGAATTTTGTTTTTCTTTTCTTTTTGTCGTTGAGAGAGACGAGAAGCGAATAGAAAGGAGAGCACACGTGTCTTGTCACCGTGCGAAAATGGGACGCTATTGGTTGATGATTTATCCAACTTTGCAATTTTAGGCGTTTGCTAATGTTGTTCTAATTAAGTGTTGTTGTGCAGTTGTTTAAATCTTAAACAAACAAAAAAAAAAACCGAACAAACCCTAATATTTTTAACTTTTTTTGGGATTTCTTATAGATTTTTAGAGATTTGGGATGACGGGTTAGGTTAGCAGGTGGCAAATGTTTTTAAGATAATTATTAATAAATTATTTTAAGAAAGTTTTGATTCCATTGTTATTAGAAATATAAAAAATCAGGCAAAAAATTAATTATTTTTTCTTTTTCCATAAATTTCTTTTACATGATTGAATAATTGAGTTAGTTGTGTAGGGTGTAATGGTCAAGCACTTAGTTCATCTCGTTATAATGTTTGGGTTTGAATAGTTCTGGGCTCATTAGCGCTGTGGCCGCAAGCTAACGAGGAAATCTTGTGGTATATATTGTTTGGTAAGATTTTTTTTTTTTTTTTTAATAAGATGTGATTTACCTCTATGATCTTATCTTTTTCTTTTCAGCAAAATAGTAATAATAAGAAATGATAATTGATTAAGCTTTTGCACCCATTTTTCTATTCTCAAATCAGATTAATTGTGTTGGAGTCACAGGCAAATAGGCAATGCCCTTGAACATGATCTTGAAGCATCACGTGCTCCGTCTTAATTACTTGTTATAAACCACTAATCAAATGAGAGTACCAAATAACAAATATTTTGAATTTTAAACCTCTCGAACTTCTAGACATTGAGTTTTAATGTTTCTCTAATTTTTATCACGTATCTATTTATGCAAAACCTAACTTTTGGAACGTGGTACACACTTCTTTTATTTTCACAATGTTTATGTAGTATGAATACTGCAATAACAAACGCAATTGTGATGTCAAATTAAAGTAACTATTGGTATGATATAAACTAATTGTCTTTTCTTTTTTTTTCTTTTTTGAGAATCGATATAAACCAATTGTTATCTATGTTATATGTATGCGATGCCACAAAATAAGTTTATGTCATGCTGCCGAATGAATTATCTCACACTAGCCGACTAGCGTAGTATATAGTGCGCTTCTCATTGTTCGCAATAAATGTATGATGTACATCATGGAAAGACAATATAATCGTAGTACTTCAATGGTGAGAGTGACTGATCATGGTGAATTTTTTTTTTTTTTTTTGAGTAAACAGCTTCTCATTGTTCGCAATAAATGTGTGATGTACATCATGGAATTGGAAAGACAATATAATCATAGTACTTCGATGGTGAGGGTGACTGATCATGGTGAGTGTTTTTTTTTTTTTTTTTTTTTTTTTTTTTTTGTAATACTTATTAGAACACAACAAAAAATAGTAATATTAGTATTTTAAACCGAGTTTATAATACATTATTTAACCCGAGTAGAACTGCAAAAAAGGTCCAGCCTTTGTAATTGTAGACTGTAGTTATAAATAGCGGACACTAAACACACAACCAATGTGGGATAAACATCCTTTCTTTTTTTTGAGTAAACAGTAATACTTATTAGAACATACACGAAAATAGTAATATTAGTATTTTAAATTGGGTTTATAATACATTATTTAACCAGAGTACAATTACAAAAGGGTCTAACCTTTGTAGTTATAGAATGATTATAAGCGGATACTAGACACATACAACCAATGTAAGATAAACCACTGTTTTAAAAACCGGACCGGACCGGCCGGTCCGACCGGGAACCGGAGGCCAATCCGGTCCGGTTAAAAGGTCAATAACCGGTCAATAACCGGAAAACCGGCCAAAAACCGGCCAAAAACCGGGGTTGAACCGGAAATTAAAAAAAAAACGGTTCTTTGACCGGTTCGGTTTTTAAAACCATGAGATAAACATCTTTTTTTTTTTTTTGAGTAAACAGTTATACTTATTAAAGCACACACGAAAATAGTAATATTAGTGTTTTAAATTGGGTTTATAATACATTATTTAACCAGAGTACAATTACAAAAGGGTCTAACATTTGTAGTTGTAGAATGATTATAAGCGGATACTAGACACACACAACCAATGTAAGATAAACATCCTTTTTTTTTTGAATAAATAGTAATACTTATTAAAATACACATGAAAATAGTAATATTAATTTTTTAAATCAGGTTTATCATACATTATTTAACCAAAGTACAACTACAAAAGGGCCTAACCTTTGTAGTTGTAGATTGGGGTTATAAACAGTGGATACTAAGCACACACAACCAATGTGAGATAAACATCATTTCTTTCTTTTTGAGTAAACAGTAATACTTATTAAAACACACACGAAAATAATAATATTAGTGTTTTAAACTGGGTTTATAATACATTTTTTAACTATAGTACAACTACAAAAGGGCATAACATTTGTAGTTATAGACTGATAAGTTTTTGATCAGGTTTGATTGGGTAGAATTATTTTTTAATTTTTTCTTTTTAGGTAGAAAATTGGTAGATAGAATTTGGGCACATATTAGTGACTTAGAATGAAGATCAATAATGGGTGTAAATGCTTAAAAATTGATGTTGGAAGAATGGGAGTTATAGAGAAAGAGGAATAGAGGCAAAAGCAAAATTAATTACTTGGTTTGTTTTGATGGCTTATGTCCATGATGTAAAGTTTTTAGTGATTACGTCTTTATTAATACTAGTCGCAAATTCACGCGTTGCGCTTAATAATATTATTGTTTTAGTTATTATTTATTATCAGTTGATTTTTCATTATCTTTTAAGTTAATAAAAATCATACATATACTTTTTCTTAAACCTTTATACATACATATATATCTTTTTTAACGTGAATCTTTACATACATAAACTCTATATATTCCAATTCTTTATATACATAAAAACATAGATGTGTGTATGTATATATATTATTTATTTAATGTGAATCTTTACGTATATAAACTCTATATATTCCATTTCTTTACATACACAAAACCATACACATTAAGTATATATATTATTTACTTAATGTGAATGTTTACATATATAAACTCTATATATTCCATTTCTTTATATACGTAAAACTATAGACTACTACTCCATAATGATAGTGGCTAATTAGTTTTATCATTTTTTATAATGCAATATGTTGAATAAAATAATATGAGAAGAAAAAAAGTAAAAATAAAATATATAACAATAAACACCAAATTAATTATCTCTATTAATTATATTACAATTTCATTTATTTGAATTTAAATAAAATATTACGTGTTTAATTTTTAAAATAAAAAAATAAGAAAACATAAAATAATTTAATTATATGGAAGATGTGGCTGAGTTTAAATATTGAATAAAATAAGATAAAAAAATGTAAAAAAAAAAATATATATATATATATATATAATAATTGTAGGGATGTTAGGCCCAGTAGAATATATTGGGCCGGTGCCCCAGTCTGAGGACACCTCATAGTTTGAGGATGGATAAACATGTTATAGAGGTCAACAATAATAATTAAAGGAAGGGATCTAGGCATGATGTTCTAGGGAGGTGATCTCAGGAGGAATGCTTCCTCGGTTGAGCATAGCTGAGGTCAGAAGGTGCAGTCTGACGTTAAGAGCAACATTCCAGACAATTCCACTGATGATGATAAGTATAAAAAATGAACAAGATAGAGGAGGCTATGAAATATCTAAAGGGAAAGTTGCTACCACCGCATTAAATACTCTGCAGCTAACTCTCTAGCTTTATTAATGAGGAAGTGATACCTGAACAGTAACTTTTAGCCTTATAGCTACTCCCCAAAGATTTCAAGAAGGTGCTGATGGGACAAGGATCAACACTAGCAATCTAATCTACACATGAAGGGTAGAGATGAAGGAGGAGGATAGTATAAAATAGAAAGAAAACCCTAAGGGGAGGGGATCGGAGAATTAAGAGAGAATTACTGTAGCAATAAGAACTATACTTGTAACCAACTTCAAGAATTATATACAAGAGCTGAACTCCTCGGACTGTGCCGAGGATGATTTTTATGAGATACATCCAGTTTATATTTACTTTATTGTCACTTGGATCCACGAGAATTGCTACCCAACTCATTAGAGCCTAGTTTTCCAACCCATTCTTTACAAATTCATTATATTGGGCTCTTTGGGTCTAGATCCTTTTAACTTTTGGGCTTAGGACTCAAATCCGATCCTTACAACAATAAACACTAAATTACCCAAATCATGTTATGTAATAGAATAATATATATTATATTCATATGTATTATCTTTAATTTTTTATAACGCAATAGGATAACATTTAACAATCAAAGAGAATAAAAAAATTTAAAACACAAAACTAAATCGTATCAACCCAAAGCAAAGTTATAACGAACACAAAAATGTATCAACTTAAAGTAGAGATGCAGGAAAAATAAAAAAATACTCCAAACAATATTGAGAGAGAGAGAGAGAGAGAGAGAGAGAGAGAGAGATGACATTTTCATAAGGGAAAACTATGCAAAAAATAGAAGAGAGAATAACAAATTTATAGTAAGATGAAGTGAATATGAAGAGACAAAATAAAAGAAGATGAAGGGAAAGATGAATAGTGATATTAAGTTTGAGGATAGTGGGAAGATAAAAAGATAAGGGAGGGAAAGATGAAGAGACAAAATAAAGGAAGATGAAAGGAAAGATGAATAGTAATATTAAGGTTGAGGGTAGTGGGGACTAAGGAGATGAAAAGGTAAAAGAATGAGAAAAGTTGGAGAAAGTATAATTATTAAAAAAAAAAAAAAAAGTAAACGTTAAAAAAAATCATAGGAAAATTGGAAAGAAAAAAGATAATGACGTGGATGCTAATGTAGCTCAACTGGAGCACAGCAACAATTAATACTACGCTTCAACTTTTAAATATATATATATATATGAATTATATACATGTTTCAATGAATTCCACCAACTCACATTAAAAATTAAAAAAAAAAAAAATCAAATAATATTAACTAAGTCTAACGTCACTAGAGAGTGGGCAACATATATATGCATCGAGAAACATGTCTATCCTTATGAGGATAATGTGTGAGCATAGTAACCTGGTGAGGTCATTTACTAAATAAAGACTAAAGAGTAATATTGGTACATGTGAGTTTGCATTTTTTGAGCATGGGTTGCACAACTTTTAATTCGAAAATGAAATGGGTAGAATGAAGCCTCTTCTGAGAGAAGGAACAATATATGGAATCATGGATCTCGATATGGGCTTCTCGCATGTTATAGGTACCTTTTGAGCTTCTTCCCTCAAGCTCCTGCTGTTTTTACATAGGTGCCGTTTGGATTCAACGTTTTCCGCTAAATCCAAAGCTGAGTTTTTCCTCTTTTTTTTTTTTTTTCCTCACTTCACGCGTTCCAGGGGACAACCAGCACTGTAGTAGCACTGTTCATCACTGTTCACACACTAAAAAATATTAAAAATGGGTCCCACGATACTATTCACACATTTAAAAATTATTTTGCTACAGTACTTTCAGTTTTCAATTTCAGCAACAATAAGTTCAATCCAAACGGACCCATAGTCTACTCGACATGAATTAGGAGTTAGTTACCGTTGGTGACGATAAACTGATTTAACATATTGTGTTGTGGTTGGGGCCATTGGGTTTTGCCATTATATATGGTGTTTCAAGGGCTTAGGCAAGATGAACTTTGACTCTAATTTCATGTCTTTCTCTTTCCATCGTAATATGGTATTACTCTATTAACAATTTAACTCAACTTCATTTTTTTGTTGCTACATTTTTCTTGTGTCCACATCATTATTTTTGTTGTAACTCAACTTATTTGATTTTTGTAACTGTTTTTACACTTATTAGTCTTTGTAATTGTATTTTAGAGTGCTCATTTTTTTATTTATAGTAGACAAAAAAAAAATTATATATAATTTTTTTCAAGATCACTGAACACCCTAACCATAACATGGAGTTGCCACTACTCACGAGGTTGGAATAACATTTATGGCTCACCAGTTACCTGCTCCTAGATTCGAATTTAACGGCTAGGATACTATTATGGTAAACATCAAGTAAGGAACACTCACCCCTAATATGGGAGGGGAGGGGGGAGGGGGGAGTGTTCAAGAGCATACTGATCTTTGTCCTAAGGCATTTATGATCACACACAATTATTCTCACCCCAATTGTTGTAGGTGTTAGCTTGATTGCTTCCATCAGGAGGAGTCCATCTCAAAGAAGAAGGCACATGGGCCCCTCGTTACTGGTCTTCAGAAATTCTTGAGAATTCTTCAAACGTTATTGTCTTAGAAGATAGTTTTTGTGGGTGGGTGCAAATCTTCCAAACAATTATACAAGACAAATGATAAGTCTAGGATCACCAAATTTCACACCCAGGCCAACTAGTATGTTAACTTATGATTGGATGTATAATAAAAATAGTATTATTAATACATTTATGTGATAGTGATGTTGCTCTCATCATAGGTTAACAACTTAGTAGAGTGTGAAATGAGGTTGAAGTGCCCATACTTTTTAAAATAAACTACACTAACCAAAACTTGAAAAATAATTTTTTTTTTTTAATCTTATGTTTTACTTTAACCCTCCTTTCCAAAAGAAATTCTCATTTTACACTCACTCTTCTTGCTCCTCACTTGGAAGAATATCTTGGAAACTAAAACAATATAGTAAAAGAGTAGTGTTCATTACACACACGTGCATTTCAATTGTTTTGTGTGGTCGTGTGTGGAAGTGTATGTGTTCAACAGTTTTTACCCATTCCTACTTCTTTTAAGGTCATTGCGGACGTGGAGACTATTATTGACCCTGGCGCTTATTTTGAGCAAGTATCATCGAAAGATCAAATTTTTTAACTCACAAAGATGTTTTAATTTGATTAGGGACATTTTAGGACAATATACACTTGAAAGTGCTTACACCATGTTTCGAACAGAACAATTAAATTCCCTCCACGCATGCACAGCCTTTAAAGCAAGCAAGGCAAGAGCGCAACTGTGGTGGAAGCATCTCTAGAAACTTTAAAGAGTTGCAAATAAAATTTGAGTTTTTATTGTGAAGAACATGTAAAAATTTGTTGCCTAGTTACAAAGACTAACTTATTTAGGCCAAAGATTCTCTCTAACTTGACCTGTGAATTGAATTGTGATGGAAGTGGAGAAGATCAAGAGGATATCACCCAGGTTATATCTATATGTATATATATGGTCTTGCTCCTTAGCTACTAAGACATGGGAGATAACTTATCTTCTTAAGATGATGATTTTGTCTCTTGTGATTGAAAACACTGTAAAGTTGGCTAGGACATGTCAGCTTGTAAGAAAGATGGCTTAAAAACAATGATGTGAAAGTTATATCGACAAATTCATAGTTTCAGTATTATTTTACTTTTTCTATACCGACTTTTACATTTTTTTTTTCTTCTTGTAGTATATCCTGATATAATTATGGCAGGTTGAACCTATATGTATAATCATTATTATCTAGTTGAGTGGCATGAAGAACATAAAACTATGCAATAAGGTATATGGGTGGGTAGGGAGGATGAGTCATTAATCTTAGTTATGGACTGAAGAAAGATTTTGAAAGCCATTGGGTCAGAAGTAGCATATCAAAATAGTAGTATGTTCTAGGCTCTCCCTAATTTGTGTTTAAATATATTGATATATGGTGATGATGACAAAGAAAAAAACTATAATGACAATTACCGTGAACTTTGTATGTATGCACAATGTATAGACTTATCTGATGATTGTATATACATATAGGCTTGAGATTTGAGAATTGTGACCTACTCATACATATCAATGATATCATATAGAAAACTGGATAGCATGACAGTGAAAATGTACTCAGAAATGACATCAAACGCAATTTTACACTTGCAATATCATTTTCATTTACTATTCTTGTCTAGGAGTTTGGTTTATTTACTATCACTGAGGAGGTGCTTGGGCCAACTATCCCAAAAGTTCCTTTTTTATATATGTTGTGTTGACTGGTAGCTCAAAACATTATTAACGAAGTTAATTAAATTGGAACCTTATTCAAATCCAAAATTTCTCTCTTATGAGTTCTTAGATTATTATAGTTATCAATTGTTGTGATTCTTGAGTTTTCATTTATTGTTTGCTTCTCATAGAAGTATTATTTGCTTTACAAGCCTGACATATATGAGCTGCATATTCTAGTGGTGTTTGCTTGTGGGGGTAATAGAAAATTTATTGAATATCAAATCACACTGGTCACTAGGCCCACTAGTCCTAAATCTTACCTGTTTATACTTTGTTTTCCTTCTCTTTCTTTAGTTTTGGCTCTACATTGTTATAGCAAAGTTCAATGTACTAAAGAGCCTAAAATACTGGTCCCCAGACAATCTCAACTAAATATTTGACAGTCCTAACCAGATTTTGAACAACCCCCATTCAATTTTCACAACATAGGACCTTTGTCTATGATCATCTACCATGGAATCTCATGGTGAAGTAGACCTAAGGAGCTTCATGGATGAAGAAAGGAAGAACATCAATTTACCTAGCTAGGAGACTCTCTTTCGGTGCTCAGCAAAATTCAGCTGAGCCTAGAATGCAGTTTACTTCTCCAAGGCCATCTTCTGCTTCAGCAACATCAATCCCAATACGACCAATGAGCCCGGAGACACAATTGTGTGGATTCATTTGTGGCTCATGATGGTCATGTCAACGCAATTGTTATCAATGAACATGATGGGTGTGTTTTCACTTGCTCCTCTGATGGTTCAGTGAAGATATGGAGAAGGGTGTTTGGTGAAAGCTCTCATATTCTCACCATGACGCTAAAGTTTCAACTTTCACCAGTTAATGCCTTGGCTTTGAGCCTGTCACAAAGCACTTGCTTGCTCTACTCTGGCTCCTCAGATGGGCTTATAAACTTTTGGGAGAAGGAAAAGATGTCTGGGAGATATAGCCATGGAGGGTTTTTACAAGGTCATCATTTTGCTATTCTTTGCTTAATAGCCATAGGTGACTTAAGTCTTTACTGGTTCCGAGGATTCAACTATTAGGGTATGGAGGAGAGAGGAAGGAAATTGCTTACATTCATGTCTTTCAGTCATTGAAGGACATCATGGGCCAGTGAGATGCTTAGCTGCTTCTTTAGAGTCAGATAATGTGGTTAAGAGTTTGTTGATTTATAGTGCTAGCTTGGATCAAACTTTTAAGGTGTGGAGGATCAAAATTTATCCCATTGAGAAGGCAAACTTGGAGGACCCAGTGAAAGATCAGCAAAGAGAAGCTGTGGAGTTTGAGATGAGTCCAGTTCTGTCACCATCATGGGTAGAGAAGAAGCTTCAAGGAGATCATTTTCAGTAGGAGAGGCAGTAGCTGGAAACAATCCAGGCCATGTAAGGTTTAGTTTAGTATGATTTTGGGGTTAATAAAATTGAATCTAATTTATTTTCTAGTTACAAAATCTTCTTTCTATTTAACCCACCAGCCTAGTTTAGCTGTTCCACCCAACTTGTATTAATGAATTTTGAAGAGGTTCAATTAAGAGGCTTTTAAGTTTTAACTAGTTTTTTCTGGGATTGTCCATGTGCACTCACCAGCTGCACCGGTAATAAATAAAAATTTGGGACCAACTTTTGTAAAATAGAGAAATTTGGCACTCCATTCACATCATTCTTAATTCATCATATGCATACGTGGGGCACATGTGACTGACTGATGGCTTATAAACAGTTATTAGACAGTTATAAGCGTTTATTTCACTGTAGATTCTTTCAAGACTTCCACCATTTGCAATTAAAGACTTTGTTTACACACTTCATCACATTTAACTTCATTTTCTATTAGCTTTTACCTCTTTTTTATTTATTTATTTTTTTTAATAAGTGCGTCTTTTTGAAAATTTGTGATTGTTGCTAATTACTTGAAGCAATAAGGAGTGTGACTTCTGCACACACCAGAATATATTATAATATGAAATATCAAAAGAAAATAAAACTGGTGGATAGAAACACAGAAGTTGAGCAAAATGGCTGAGAACATTCTGTAATAATAGAATACCTCTTTCTTTGGGGTGTTTGACAGGGGATAGTGTAGGACACTCGCTATAAGGCCGATAATTCTTCAAGGATTTTAGTCAGTAATTACCACCAACATTTGGGATATTTAGATACTGGCAGCGTGAAAAATATGAGCAAGACATGCTTTGCATGGTGATACCTGGCGGGTTGAATAATTCCAACTCTATGATTTAAAAATGAAACGCAAATTTTCTCTTCCTTTTACAATTACAATAGCAGGAAAATGTGCAGACAAAGCAAAGGAAGGGGGAAAAAATCAATAACCAAGAATATAGTCTCTATTTGAGCTACTATCAGATGATGAGTTCCAATACACAATCGGCAAAGAATTAAGTCTAATAATCATAATCAGCCTGTAGGCATCTTATTTGAGCTACTATAAGATGATGAGTTCCAATACACAATTCAAGCAAGATTTATCATGCGGGTACAGATAGAGTTTAGTTTCTACTTTGACTTGAATTTCTCACTCAAATTTGGTTGTTTATGCAATGCCCTTTGAGGAGGCCCTGAGCTCAATGTCAAACACCAAGTATTTTATGCAATATAATTCCAAGTTTCAAATCATTGTATACACTACTTTGGTAACATACTGCAAAAGTTAAAAATTTTTAGTATTTATTAGAGGAAATTGGTATATAGATTCATTGAAGACCTACAAATCTGGAACCAGGAGTCTGAAAGCAGTCAAGTAAGAGAGCACATACGAAAAGAATATACTAAAATAATTCCCAAAGAATAACTTAATAACTTTTGCATTCATGGTTTGCTACTAAAAAGAAAAGCACATTGATATCTAGGAAAATGGTTCAGTCCACTTGCATATTTTCAGGAAAAGGTATTGAAGCACAGCAATGATAGTAACCATTTTCATCAGTCGTAAATCTCTGCGAAAGATGAGCTTCACGGATAAGATACTCCCCCCATTCCTCTGATCCAAACTGTTTGAAAATACCACGTGCATCAAAAGAATCAGCATTTCTAGTCCATTTTTTCCTAAACAGTAAGTTCCATATGTTAGTCACAGCTGTGAGAAAAGAGAAGACAAACACAACTGCAACACTGGGAGCATCTAATAAGTACCAGGAAAAAGAAAGGAAAAAGGAAAAAGAAATGGTAGTCACACCTTTTTCTATGGCTCACATTCATCACAGTGGCATGCAACTGCAATTCAAGGAAACAGAAAACCCACATTATTTGCACTTTCAAGATTCATATGATACTATTACTATTTTAAGTTCTTATAAGGGGGAATTCATATGGCCATAAAATTCTAAACAAACTCTAATTTTGAAACAACATACAATTACAATTTACAACACTCTTGAACACCCAAAAAACCAAGTATGCCTTATATATTACAAATCTGTTCGGGATTCGTTTATTTTGTTAAAATTGAAAACTTTTTGCTAAAAGCACTGTAAATAAAGGTAAAAGTTAGTTGAAATAATACAATAAGACCCATGAATAGTATTAAAAAGTGCAGTGGAACCTATGAATAGTAACAAAAAATAAGCTAAATAATAAAATAAGTTGGCAAAAATAATTTTTTCCCAACGGACACTAAATACGCAGGAATTATGTAAGGGAGTAAGGCTTTATTAAGGGATCTAGAGTTGACTCCAAAGTTTTGGGACAAAGGCTTTTGTTGTTTCTGTTGTTGTTCTTTGTCAGGAAGTATAAATTGAAGAAGAATGCACTAAAATAATGTAATCTTTCACCAGCACGTAATAGTTCAAGCTGGTGTTTTTAATTTTTGAACATAACAAAACTGGTTATTGGGTTTGATTTTGTATCTTACTATACACATATTTTACTCAATAGTTTACATTACAATTCAAATTATATGGTAAATATATATATATATATATATTACTTTTCTTTTTGGCATCTCCAATCACCAAAATGGGTCCACAGTTTGGCTCATTTAAATATTGACCCACCACCTGTACAGTTAAATAACTGGTCTAAATTCAATATTACAGTGCAAAGTGAACAACCATCAATTAATGCAATGACCAAAAGCAAAACACACGAAGAAAAGTTTTGGTATATGTCAAGAAAACTTATATGACAAGAAGCTACTTAAAGAGAACTCAGCATGAAAACAAGCCAATGATGGTATATCACAACCTCAAAGGACATCAGCAAATATTTGTTCATATCTGAAAACACGTAGTTGGAAACGGTTCGTCCAGTAACAAGCTAAGGATTGTATATCAGAACCTCAAAGGACAACGTCATGTTACGTAAATCTCATGAAATGTATGTGAATATTTAGAAATCTTAGAAGACAAAGAAGTATTCCCCAAAAATGATATGAGCATTAACAGCAAATACTGAGGCATAGAAAAACTGCATTTTGACCTTAGCAAAACTTTGGGAAATTTCAATAAGTCTTGTTCAGATGATAAGGTCAAATGAATTCATTAAAACTATAGATGAAAACTCTGAAACTTCACAGCTGTTTTTTTTTTTTTTTTTTTTTTAAGAAATTAATAATTAATTTATATTTCAAGGCCTCCTTACTTTTTATCTCAAAATTTGTATATCCCATAATTTCAGAGAGAGAAAAATGCATTAGTTTAACAAAAAACTTTTTAATCCTCTCCTTCTCCCTTCGTCACCACGCACCACCCCCTCCCACCCCACACACACACACCTCAAAAAAAAAAAAAAAAAAAATCCTCTCCTTTGACACTTTCTCTATTTTCCAGGTTACATGTTGACATCAATACATAAACATAAACGAGCACCCATTGACCACCTTCCTAGGCACTGGCACTTTTGGAAAACTTGAATTTGTTTAAGGAAATAGTAGCACTGATGCATGAAGAATAAGTACTTAAGTGGCTGAGAAAGTTTCAAAAGCTATCATACATGCTTCTCACATTAAGAACTTCAAGTTCATGCAGTGACCAAAGTACAGTCACATATGCATGCATTGTTAAAACTTCAAGTACAGCAAAAGAATCATATGGGCAGCACACGTAGCTCAAAAGCATAAAGCATAATTAAAATAAAAAAAAAAAGGAAGGGAAGGATATAAAAAGGTAATATATTATACCTTTAACTTTTGATTAGCATCTTTTTCAAGGACCAGTCCAGCTTCAACATATGCATCAGTAATGACTTCTGAGAAAGTTCAAGAAATTCAAAAATACTTCTTCCACAGAAACAACTCTAACCTAATTAAAGAAGATAGTATTAGTCTTTCTCATTTGTTAGTACAGACAAAATTTTGGATACGACAAGCACGTAACAGTCTGTCCTCACTGCCAATTTCTTCCACAGGAGCATAAAGAACACGGGCTTTGGCCAAAGAACCTCTCATGCAATCCTACGAGGACATGAAATGAGTTGGTCAAGGAAAATATCATCTTCCCTCACCCATTGCAAACATAACAATGAAAACCACCTTCCAATATGCCAAAATCTAGAGGGTTTTTAATCCATGAATGTGATTTTCAATAAAGAGCTCAAACATTAAACTATTTTCTACTTAATTCACCGAAAAAAAAAAAAAAAAAGTAGATGATTGGTCAGCATATAACATATCTCAACTTAAACACACCTCCCAATGCTTAACAAGATCATTCACAATTAAGGTATAAACTGCATATGACACACCTTAACCTAAACAAATTCAGATATACATTAACTATCTAACAACTGGTGTACATGTACTTACACATATCTATGCACTTCAGCTTTGGTGACCACTGTTGTCAAGAAGTTTGAAGCATGATATCTTTTCAATGCATATTCAAAACATATATTGGACACAAATATCTTTTTTTTTTTTTTTTATAAGTATTGGACACAACTATCTTACCCTTTGGACATAGAAAAAGATCTTACCAGCCCCTTAAGCCTTATAGAGACAGGTCGATTATCCAAAGCATCCATCACTTTTGAGGAGATACTCTGGGAAGAAATAATACACATTGATGTCAAGCAGTGCCACTTCAGCCACATCTACCTTATTCAGTATAAAGTTGTTACCTGCAAAACCTCAGCAGCTGCACTAACACGGTCCTTGTTCCACAATTTTAGCATGAGTACAGTCAAGTGAAACCTTTTTGGTTTAGTGAATATGGATTTGTCAATTCCCAAGTCGGCTGAGTGCAGCATGCAGCAGTGTTTGTTAGAGGAGGAAGAGGATGAAAGAAAATAAAAGAATTGATTCTCTGATGATAAAAATGCAAACAGATGATCATCTGTGAGTCTTAAGAAAGATACATACAAATATAATCATGAAAACACACATGATAAATAACAAGGTAACATAAATATGACATGGGGGAAAAAAACATTTGCAGTTGCATTATAAAACCCCATATATAAGCCTTTAAATCAATGCAATCACAAACAAAAAATAAATACTTGTGTAAGTGAAAAGGGATGTTAGGTGGCACCATGACTAGACAAGTAGTAAGAAAAATATAATATACACACACATACGCACGCACGCACAATACTAAATCATGCTACAGCTGACCAGCTAAAGAACAAGGCCACTGCACAATCTCTTGATATAAATTTTTTAAGCTCCTTAGGCATCATGTAATATAATTGTTGGCATACCAGATAAAAGAGAAGACTTTGATGCTTTAGGGGCATAACTGACAGGAGGTATTTTACTCCTATTCACTTTAACATGTTCATTGTCATCATCAGTTTTGAGTTCAACAGCAACATCAGGTTGTTTATCTAACTGCCGGTGCCCAACTTCATTGTGAGTAGCATCTTCACGTGAATCATTATCCCAATTCCCATCTGGGCAACCATCACTATTCCCCAATATGGAGTTCTGAAAATTCAGAAGCTTATTAACCAGTTCAGGGTCTACAGCCAATGGAAGTGATATGAAGTGAGAGTATTCGAGATTTGGGCTTTTAACTGCCAGTATTTGAAAGGAGAGAAGAAGAAGGAAAAAAAAAGTTAGTGATTAATACAACATTATGTGTAAGAAATAAAAAGTTAGTGATTAATACAATATTATGTGTTTGAGTTGAAAATCAAGAAAATAATGCTGAAGAAAACATTTAACAAATAGTGTATAAAATAATTAAGAATGTGATCTAAAAAAAAACTCAATTCAAGCCAATGTCATTGACATGAAATATTCTAGAAGGATAAAAAATATTGCATTCCTCATAACATCTTTTCAAAAATCATATTAATAGACAACTGACCTCATCAATTATAGTTCGTATCTTTTCTGAAGCACTATTGACACTTTCAATTGAAGGGCCTTCAATGGCTGCAAGATTATCATGTAAAAATTAATCAAAGGACAATAAAAACATCACATTCACATATTCTAAAAAGTAGTAGAAATTTTGCATAATAATCAGCTGTAAATAATATATGTTATGATACAATTATGGAAGAAATTTAGCACGGTTGAAGGCTTTAAAGCAACAATTTATCATAATGACCATATACAAGATTCACATAGATTATAAGAAACCCAAACTCACTAATAGAATCATCCTTCTTGGATGACGGAAATATAATTTTAACTCCCATCTCTTCTTCAATCTTTCTCTGTGTAGATCCTCTGAGGAAAAAAAAATTATAAGGAATTGAATGTTTTATTGTAGTACAAAATTATTTACATGCTGAATTGTGTACCCTTTTCCTTCTATAAATCGAATTAGAGAAGCACCAACCTGCATATCAAATATAGAGCATTAGACCAATTTGAAAAGAATGAAATATTAAAATCTTAAGTTTGAAGGAGCTGGCTATCAAGTATTCCAAAAAGTGAGGAACAACTGAGCAAAATGGTAACCAGATAACCAGGATAAGGTCAATAAAATTTTGATATTATTTCTTACTGCAGCTTTGCCAAAAGCATGAAATCGATCCAGCATTGGGGAACACTTCTAAATTGGTTAAAGCCATTCCATGCCAAAGTACTAACGTTTCCAGAACCAAATTTTAGAGCATCCATGCAGGATTTCTTGAACCATCAATTTTGGCGTTTAACATTTCCCGGCAAAACTATATATAGTAGAAAATATTCTCAGGGAAAATGATTTGTTTTCCATTGTTTGGTTGAGAATCTGTAAAAAATATTTACTCTGATAGTTGCACTGAAAATCTCCATGTTAAAACAATAAAACTCACAAAAAGTCGGTAGACAGTGGTGGTGGAAGGATTTTTTTTTTTGGGGGTTGGGGAAGGGGGGGCTCGTGGAAATGAAGGGCGGCAGTGGGAGGGGGGAAAGGAGAGGTGGTAAGGGAGTAAGAGGAAGAAAGGTTGGTATCGGCAGGGAGGGGAGAAAGGTGGTAGTTGCAAGGGGAGTGGGTAGTGGAGGGTGGTGGTGGTGACGCGGAGGAATGAACTAAGCTGGTAGTAGCAACATGAGGAGAAAGGTCTGGATGACGCCACAGAGGGGAGGGAGGTGATAGACATGGCATGGAGAAGTGAGGGCTGGAAAATGTTTCACTTTTTGAAGGCATAAACCATTTTACACCATCTTAGTGTAATTTTCTATTGAAAGAATCTCCCATTAACTAGCAATTTTTCGGGAAGTACTTTACACTGCCATAGAGATAAGTATAGAAAGAAGGATCTGACAACTGTCAGCAATATATATTGCTGCAATTGGAAATGATTTACTTACTAATTCAATTAGAGAGCGCACCCAAAAAAAAACCTTCCATGAAGAGTTATGAAGGTTAAAATGGGCACATGATAGACTAATATCTTCAAAAATGAGGAAGTTGAAAAACCATACATATAATTTGCATATAAATACAGAACTTAGAGGCAGTACAAGTACCAGTTTTTTTTCCTTAAAATCGCAAATAAATGTTGACTACTGATAGATTTTAGACTGCAAAGCAACTGAAATTTTGAAGTTAGGATAACGTGTACAGTTAACACCCCCACCCCCCCCCCCCCCCAAAAAAAAAAAAAAGTAATAATAATAATAAACGATTACATTGCAATAAACAAGAAAAGCATGCCACCAAAGTGCAATACAACTGCTGCCAATGAGGTCCAATGTGCTTTAGAAGTAAAAAATTAATAGAGAACCCTGTTGTTTGATAAAGTCAGTTCTTTACACCAACCAACACCTTGACAAGAAAAAAGGCCAATGAGAATGGGCACATTGAAAAGCATAGCCGACAAATTCATGCAGAAAAATTAGCAAATGGGCCTGATAAACATACACACATATAGATAGACAATTTGAAGAAGAAGAAGCAACAACAAGAACTAAACTATTAACATCTAACCTCAGCTGAAATTGAATGCTTTTCTGATTCTCCTTCCAAGACTTTATTATCTTCATCACTATACTGCACTGTGCTGGAACTGATATTTGAGTCAGTTTTTTCAGTCACCGGTTCAGCTGACTTCATAACATGTTGAACATTAGAAACAATGCTAGATGTGCTACACTGCACTTCTTGAACTTGACTTCCATCTTCTGACTCCACTATTACATCCTTTACCAAGCATTCTGCAAATTTACACGCTAATTCATAGGCAACAGCAGAGGTAGTATATCATCAAATTTCCTTTGATAAGCCTATTGTTACAATAGAGTACAATGATCCAAACTGACGGGTTTTTGATTTTATAAAAGCCAATTCTTAACGTAGAGAACATTACAACAAGAGGATAAAAACAAGGTTTTATTTATCATGAATGATCCGGCAGTAGACCTTTTTATAAGTTGCACAAACAGTTAATGATTCTTACAGGGGTAGAGGTAAAGCTCATTTGGAGAAACAGAGTTTTTTTTTTTTTTTTTTGGGGGGGGGGGGGTGCATAATTTAGAAACAAAGAGAAATCTTACTACAAGCAAATCACTATGATTCAATTCAAAAACTCCATAAATTGATTAAGATGTGATGACATAAATCTACAACTTTACGAAATCTGTGGATTATCTTTGTCTGAGTTTGTTATATAAAATCATAACTTGAAGGGTTAATAAACAGAAAATAGATTATAAAAAATTAATAAATAAAAGAAAAAGAACCAGACTAACTCTTCAAGTCTATCAATCCAGCTCATAGATTATGATTGTGTAAGAAGATAACCAACCTTCATCGGAAACGGCTTGTGTACAGACTGGTCTCCATATAGGAGTAACTTTTTTGAGCTTTTTGCTCTGGTCCATAGCACTTTGCTTTTCCTTTCCACCACCCATATCTATATATTACTAAAACCTGAAGCAGAATGTTTAATGCTACTGCGCTCACGTTAAGTCACGTCAGCGTCCATGTCATAATCTTTTTTCTTTCCATTTTTTTATAATTTTTTTTGATATATTTTTTTTATTTCATATTTACACTTCTCCAACCTTTCTCCCTCCCTTACCTTTTCATCTTTCCACTACTTCTCTAACCTTTCTCCTTCCCTCACCTTCTCATCTCCCCACTACCCTCTACATTAATATCATTATTCATCTTTCCTTTCATCTTCCTCTATTTTTGTCTTTTTTTACTCACACTCTCCTACTATAAATTTGCCACTATCTATTTCATTTTATGCATAATTTTCCCTTAAAAAAAAAAAAAAAAAAAAAAAAAAAAAAGGGTTCTCTCTCCCTCTCTCTCTCTCTCTCTCACACACACACACACACAAAAAAAATTTGAGTGGATTTTTATTTTTTATTTTTCTTGCATCTTCGCTTTAGATTGATAATTTTTTATATTCTTTAATCTACTTTAGGTTAATGTGATTCAATTTTTGTTTTTTTTTTTTTTATTGTTAAATATTATCCTATTGCGTTATAAAGGATTAAATATAAAAATATAATATTATTCTACTATATATGATTTGGATAATTTAATTTGGTAGTTATTATAATTTGATAGCATGATTTTTATAGTGCTCAATTTAGATGTTAAACTATAAAACTTTAATAAATTTTGTTTATTTTTTAATCCTTTGTGGTGGACAAAGTATTCTTAATAGTATTAGAAGTACTTTATAATGCCATTTATTTAGAGGAAAGCAAAGGTTGGCTAAACAAAAATTATTGGATGAGAGACAAATTTTATCTTTCACAATTTTAATTTTATTATTATTATTATTATTTTATAACAATGCATATATAGAAAGCTAATTCTTAGATTTTTCTAATAATTGTTTATTTGATAATATGTTTTGGGTGGACGAAATTACAATTTCTGCAAAAAAAAATAACCTTAGTAGATTATAAACAACAAATTGTTTTCCTAATTGGTCCAATTAATCATAGTTAAGTTTTATTAATTTTTTTAGTTACTTTTTTCAGTGTTTTGGATTGTAGGCAGAAAAAATAAGTTTGAGAAAGTTTGTTTAAAACTAAAAGAATAATTTCCAAATTTTATACTCTCTTTAATGATTCACAAAATGTTATAAATAACTTTTATTAAAAAATAAATATTTTCATTAACTTACCTTTTGAATTTCTGAGAAAAATTGTGTTTTTTTTCATTTTAGTATGACAAAAATTATTAAATTTATGATTTATGATTGCTCTTCTATTACATTTATGATTATTCTTATAATAAATAAATATATAATTACAAAATACATTACTCTTTATTAAATTAGTTTAAATTGTATAAAAAATTTTAATAAAACCACCATAAATACAGTTATCATGCGCAACGCGCAGGTTCGCGGCTAGTTAAAATTATAGCTCAAACCTTGGTGAAAAAAAAAAAGGGGGAATTCATCTCCGTCCAACTTTGTTGATCAAAGACTAGTTTTTCTAACTTTTCCTTGACGTTGAATTTAATAATCACACGTGCACTGGCAGCGGAACTCAGTGCTAAAATAAAATCCCATATTTATTTATTACTTACAAGTACTGCAGTGCTGTGAGGTCGGAGAATGAAGTCACTATCTTCCCTGTCAAGTTGCTTGAACTCAAATTCCTGCTTGTAATTTATCAAAGAAGAAAGAGCTGGTGTCGTTACCATAAAGCAGTCAAAATTGGAAAGTTTCAAAAGAAAAGAAAAAGAAACTTTCATTGGATAATGACAATAATGACTCGTTGAGTAAAAATTAAAATAAAAAATTCAAATTCCAACATAGTTACATAGACCAACCACTCTGTCTCTCCAGAGTCTCCTTCTCTCTATATATCTGTTTTCTTTTTTTCTTTCTTCTTCTAGACTGCAAAGACCATTCTTTGTTCAAATTCAAACACCCCAGTAAATTGTCCAAGGTTGTGTCTAGGATAGGCACAACATCCCTGTCACGTGAATTGGTGTCACCAAAATCAAGCTTATGGCTGACTTAGATAAGCTTCACAACTACCCCCAATGAATCTAAATCTAGTTCTGAATTAGCTGCATCATGGGAAGCAGTTTTGTCCAACAACACCTCCCTCCTTGGCCTAAAGAGAGCCATAATAACATTACAGTCAGAGTTTGACATACACTTCTCTAACCATTATCACTTTCATATCTCTTTGCAATTCAAGGCAGGACCAGATTGATTTCATGATAGACATTTTAATCCCAACTTCCCAACAAATGGTTTTCAAGTGAGCCATAAATAAATATAAAAAATCAATTATGTAGGACAAAAATTGTGTTCCCAAATTTCCTAATATGTCATACCCAGTGTACAAGGCTTTCCCTCTTGTGGGGTTTGGAAGAGTTTTTTTTTTTTTTTTTTTTTTTTCTTTTATATAACATAAAGAGAACCTTTCTAAAAAAGGGCCCTTTGTACTCGCCTCTAACCAGTAAAATCTATTGGTAACTAACCCCACCCGCCAGAACCACTTGCCAGGTAATCCTAGGGCATTCACCCCTAACAGACTTTAGCAGTTTATGCTCATGCGCAAGAGCAATGGGTCTGGAAGACTGGAAGAGATTGTTAGTAGGCTTTGCATCCTAAAATGAAATTAAACAAACACCCTCCCATAAATTATATATGCATTTTTGTCCAACCTTTTATCATATATGGTCCTAAACAACCCCTATTTAACTTAACTCACATTTTTCTATACTTACAATTAACAAAATGCTAACCAAATTAAGACATAAAATTTAATAATAATTCAAATATAATTGAATATTGAAACACAGAAAATCAAAGTTCAAAAACCTGAAAGTAATTTACTGGCCTGGTCACCACATAAAATTTCAACACACAGTCCACTCTGCAACAATTGCATAACAAAATAATATATCCATTTTTTTTCTCTCAAATAATTATATAAAAAAAAATTAACATTTCTAACCATGAAATTGAAATTATTATGGACAAAGTTTAGCTACAAAATTAGTTGTAGCCTTATGCTACAAACTTATTTAATATCTTTTTATTGGATGTGAATTTTGACAAATCCACCATTGAATTACATCTTCTTCTTATATCCTCCATGCTTGCAAAATTTCAAGAAAATTAAAGATCAATAGCTATGTCATCAATAAATTTTTTAAATTGCAAGTTTTTGTAATTTAAAATTATGCACAAAATATAAACTTATAGATCATATGGTAAATGATGTCCAATTGACACAAAATTTAACATGTGTATTAAGGGCGTAAAGAACATGCAATTGAAAAGTTAGATTTTCAAAATATGTTGTAGTATTTATTTTATTAAGTGAATTTGTAGCCTTAAGCTATAACCGATTTTGTAGCTAAACTTTGTCCAATTATTATAATTAGAAATGTCTTTAAAAGCTGTTATTTTAAAAGTGCTATGTATGCAAACTTCTTTAACTAAAAAAACTCAAGACTTAAACCTTGTTTGGTTCTCGAGAAAAGCAAAAAGAAAAAAATTTTGAATCTTATGTACTTGAAGAGAGACCTCAAAGATATCATTAGGAAGGAACCTAACGCTGTGTTTGGTTGTGGTGAATTTAGGTAGGATGGAAAACATAGGGAGAAAAATGGAAAATAGAGTGGAAAACAGTGTTTTCCACTGTTTGACAAACACTGTTTTCCACTGTTTGGCAAACAAGAGAAAATAGAGAGGAAGGAAAACTCGGGAGAAAATTTTCTCTCCCGGGCCCACAAATTTTTTCCTCCCAAATCGAGAGGAAAAGCCTGAAGAGAAAATGCTCTCCCGGCACTTTTGCCATAATGCCCTCTGGAATCAAGTAAAAAAAAAAAAAAAATAGAGAGCATGACGATGAAGCACAAAATTGATGGAGCTCTCAATTACTCTAAGAATTGCTTTTAAGGTAATTATTAATAAATTACTCTAAGAAAGTTTTGATTTCATTGTTATTAGGAATATAAAAAGCAGGCAAAAAATTAATTATTTTTTCTTTTCCCATCAAAATTTTAAAAAAATATTTTCTAAATCAATGAGACATTTAAGTGTTCATTTGGGAAAATTTTATTAAGCTTACTAAAATATATTTGTACCATGAAAAAGTGAGAAAATTAAAGTTATGCTTGTTAGCTATTTTTGTTTTCTATTTTCAAATTTTTGTTTTTAAGAAAAAAACAGTTTTGTTGTGTTTCCAAAATTAAAAACACATTCGGTTAGTTCAAAACAAGAGTGAATATTTTATTTTTGGGCTTGTTACATAAGTGATGAACCAATATATATTGTTCTTTAGGCTAATCTATAAACCAATATCTACGAAGAAAAAAAAAACCCTTAAAATTTGTACATTATAGTAGACAATTACATGGCTAGGTTGCTCTAGAAAGTAGAAAGTGAAAAAAAAAAAAAAAAAGTGCATTGGGTGGACAAACCAATGTTTATCAGCCTACACAATACAGCTTCGACATTTTTAGAGAGAGAGATAGGGAAAGATGAAGAGGGATTGAGGGAGAAAAGGTAAACGAAGAGTTATGAAGATGATGACGCAAAAGAAATTTAGAGAATCTGAGTATGGTTGACAGAAGATGGGTTTGTCATTGAGAGGTTCTTTGGAGTTTGGATCGAGAGGAAGAAACAGGTGTGAGCTTTTGGTGGTGCACACAATGGTTGGTTTAACAATGGCGGTGCAGCAAAGAGGATTTCATGGATGACAAGAAAAAGTGGAGAGAGAGAGAGAGAGTGGTGGGTTTGGGTTTGGGTTTGGCCGCATGTTTCAAACATTGTTCTCGTGCTTTTGGTTTTATTTTTTTTTGTTACAGCCAAGATTCGATGTTTAGATCTTGTTAAGTGAATTTGGTTTTTCCGTGTTTTCAAGACTGAAAACAAGTCAGTAGCTGTTTTTAGTTTCCTTTGGAAATTGAGGGCTTGTTAGGAGAGGAGTTTGAGTAATGTTGTTTGAGTGTTTTTGATATACGTGTGAGTGAAAAAGTGTATGGAAATGTGTGTAATGTTGTATAAAAAGTGAAAATGTGTGTCAGAACTTACTTGCCAAACAGGCCCTAAGATTTGGAAACAATTTTTGCTTTTTTTTTTGGTTGTCTATTTTGAGTTACTAAACAAGTTTTTTTTTCTACAAAATAGAAAATAGTTGTTGAAAACAAAAAATTAGGAAGAAAAAAAAGTTGTCACACATATCATAAAGTTTTAAAAAATTGTACACTAAAGCTAAAAAGAAAAAAACTAGCTTATAAGCTTAATCCCAAAGACACATTAAAAATCTCCATGGCTATTAAGACATTTGAATTTTCTTTCATGACAACAAAAGTCAAGAATCACACTCAAGAAATTAATCTAATATTTAGAGTATATCTTTGCCTTGATACCAATTGAGAGGACAATTTAGACCCAATGGGTGATCTTATAGTCAATCCCAAATAACTCACTCCATAACTTTGGTTGTCTATATAAAGGTAGTAAGAGCTCATTTGTGCAAGTAATATAAATTTAATTAATGTGTGGTGTTATAGAGAGTAACACATAAAGAGATCTATTTTCCTCTTTCTCATTAGTTTCATCAAAGCATTTAAGTCGTGGATGTTGTGTGTTTTGTTCTTCTAACAAACACTAGCATTGAGTCTTAATAATACAAATCTCAAGAAACTTTGGGCCCGTTTGGTACCCCATCTTTAGCAATGTTGTTTGTTGTTTAAACACCTAAATAGGTGAGGCCATGCTAAAATATGTGTTTGGTAAGTGGTTCTTAACTATTGCTGATTGAGTTTAGTGTTCAAGCGTTGTTTGAGTTTGTGTTTCACATGAGAGTCCAACACTCTAGGCCCACTTGACGTAAATTCACTGTGCTCTCCCATGCGTATAAGCAAATGGTCTCTTCTCTCCCACACGTCAATGCAATGTGGCCTCTCAACAACGGCTCTCCCACGCGTCTGTGCAGCAAGGAACTGTGTAAACTTTTCTCCTGTCCCTTTCGCATAGCCATGTCGCATCACCATAACTCACACACCCTTCATTAATCTCACACACCCACCCAATCCACCATAATTCGTCCCAACGACCATCATCTCCTTCATAATCATTGAGCAGATCCCCCAAAATTAAAGCCCTAAATTCACCACAAACATCTCCCTAAATCGTACGGCCTTTCAACCTCCCCACCTACCATATTTACTCCCACAGCCCAGCCACACTCTTGAACACTGTTTATTGTTAGATTTTGTCAAACCCACAATAGGATTTATCTCAAATCACCTTAACTGCCTTCAAATCGTGTCGATGGAGATTGTGAGAGACTGCGCCCCAGCCTGTTTTATAGGATGTTGAACCAAACCCACGTAAATGGGTGAGTCGTGTTATTACCTCTCAAAATGGAAATTCGACTTACTATATTTTCCCCTTTAAATTAAAAGTTTTATAATGGAGTCGCCACTTATTTAATTATTGGGATAAATAAGAAAACCAAAATTGAAAAATTCCTCATTTTATTAATTTTCAATTGAATTTACATTGATCATAGGAAAATTACATGGTTTTGGTCCTAGATACAATCTAAGATAAAGTACATAGCTTTATTTCCTAGTTATAATATAAAAATTGAAAATTACAAGGATAAAGATTGGTCTATCAACCATTGATCTAAGTTCGGAGGCTATGTTACAAGATGGGAAGGTGTTAGGCACCCACCTTACCCGGTGAAACTGGTCTTCTAGACTATAGTAGCCAACATTCATATCACATCATCTAATATGTTATCCATCAATTTACATGTTAAATTCATCGTATGTGCATGTGATAAACCCTAATTCCATTTATTAAGCATGTCACTTATTTAATTATTGGGATAAATAAGAAAACCAAAATTGAAAAATTCCTCATTTTATTAATTTTCAATTGAATTTACATTGATCATAGGAAAATTACATGGTTTTGGTCCGTGATACAATCTAAGATAAAGTACATAGCTTTATTTCCTAGTTATAATATAAAAATTGAAAATTACAAGGATAAAGATTGGTCTATCAACCATTGATCTAAGTTCGGAGGCTATGTTACAAGATGGGAAGGTGTTAGGCACCCACCTTACCCGGTGAAACTGGTCTTCTAGACTATGGTAGCCAACATTCATATCACATCATCTAATATGTTATCCATCAATTTACATGTTGAATTCATCGTATGTGCATGTGATAAACCCTAATTCCATTTATTAAGCATGTCATTTAAACTGAAAAAAAATTTCTAGTGAATGTGTGTGGATGGTGATATCCTAAATCCAAGGATTTGATAGAATTATTAAACAAACATTTTTTCATATTGTTGATGTGGATTTAAGATTAAAATTAGTATTATACATGAACATGTGATAAACAACCAAGAACATGTGAAAAACATATAGAAATAATTAAGAACATTCAAACATATTCAAGAGAATTTAAATAATTACTATCATGCTTTAATCTTAAACTCTCATCATGGCAATACAAAAAAACAATTAGGGAAAAAGATTATATCTTCATGCAAGATCCATATGGTGAAGAATGAGACTCTTGAGGGAGGTCATAAGGGTGGAGGAAAATAAGAGTTAGGAGAGGTAAAGTGAATCTCACTCAATACCTTGAGTCTCAGGAAGATCAAGATATGACAAGATTACTCAACTTCACTAGAACTCAAGAGAGGAGAAGAGAGGAGTTTTTTTTTTGTCCCTTGAAATGAATGAGGAGGATTTATATAGTAGTGGTGGAGAAAATATGAATGAAATGTCATTTAATGAGGGTTGACAAAGAATGATGAACCTAGACCTCATTTTAGCCTTTAGGGAAATTTGGTGCATTAAATATGGAGATTAGTGAGAGTGAGGAGCAAGTCAAAATTCAGTTTTCCCGTAGCTGCTGTAACAGCCTGTAGAGTCAATTTCGAAAAATCATATCTGACTCAATTTTAATTGGAATTGTCTCATTCTTATGCTCATATTGAAGTCCCAGATGTCTAGTTTCTAGGAAAATTAACCTCATTCACAGATTCAAAATATTCTGAGAGATATCAATGAAATGGTGAGCAGAGGTCATTTGTTAGAAAATTATTTCAGCACAATTAACATTAATAGGTCTCAAATTAGCTCCCAATTAACATTAAATGGTTCCAATCACTTTTATTTCAGATTTAATTAATTCCAAAGTTACCCTAATTAAAAGATAACTGCACAAATTACTCATTGAATAATTAATGTTTATCTATCTAATTAATTAGTGTATGCAACCTCATCATAAAATGTAGTCCTGACTAATTAAATCATGACATATTATTAATCTCAAATTGATTATAATTATAACCAATTGAAATCAATTGTTTATAATCACATAGTCGGACTCAATTTGTAATAATGCACCTTAGCCATTTGTGAGAGTGCCTTTTTTTGTGACACTTAGGCCCAAGGATCCTGGGCCTAAATAAGTTGTGGTTTGGTGGACCGGGTTTTGATTCACCGCAGCTAATAGGCTGTTTAAAAATCAAGTAATGCACAGGACACATTTCCTACAATACACGTAAAATGACAACTAAGGATATTCGTATTGAAAGACATATCAAAACAGCAAAGTAAATGCAGAGAACAGGATCAACAAAAGAGCACAAAATAATGTTATAAGGATCCTTAAATCAGTGAGACATATTTCATTAAGATTTTCTTTGTTGTGGTTACAGTATGCTCACTAAGACGTGATACAAGATTCAAGCAAGCTCAAAAATTATAGTCTTGAATGGCTATTTCAACTTTCAAGACTTGCAAAGTTTGATTCTTTTTTAATCCGAGTATGTGCAATAGTGGCTTTCACAGGACACTGGGAAACAATGTTATTAAATTTCCCTCAGTTTTCTCTTCTTTTACAAAACTTTATCAATAGTTTTTCCTCTCAAAAAATCTCCTCCTCTTCTTCGTAACCTCTCCCTCCTTTTATAGTGAAATTCTGGAATCCTAGGGGAACCATTGGTTCCCCTGTTTTGTCTTATGGTTAACAGAGCATGTACCGTGCCCATCACTCAGCAGGTTCTATTCCCTGTTTTTCATTCTTCCCCTCTTTTCAGCTTTGATTCCTTTGAAAGTCCATGGCTGGTTACCTATTTTGAGATGTGCTGAGGTCATGCCCTTTTCGATCTCACCGTTTGGCAGTTCTCCCTTTTTGCCTTTTTTCCCATCCGGGCATAATCACATTTTGCCGATTTGAAAGTCGTCCGTCACCATTCCCCTTTTCGTACTTCTCCATTCTGGTTCCCCGAGGCGTTTCCCACTTGCGCCATGAGAGGTCACTGGTTATTTCCTCTTTTTTTGCTGGGTCTTTTAGCGCTTGTGGCTTCTACTTTGTTTCTTATTTTCTTTTCTTGTCCTTTTCTTTCGAACTGTCTTAATCTTCCTTTGACTGTACTTATGCGCCTGGAAGGATCCGCACCTCTTGGTGGTTGCTGAGGATCTTGGCTATTTTTCTTTAATCTCTTGTCGTGGGTTTCTTTTCCTTCTTAATGCTTCTTCTTTTTTTCTTTGGGCTTCAAGCCTCTTGGGCCTACCATTTCTTCTCTTTCGTGGTCCCCTTGCACCTGTTTCCTTGGGCTTGGCTTATTTTCTTTTAGGCTTGGCTCACTTCTTTGGGCTTGGGCATTGTGATCTTTTTTAGGCCTCGACACCATTAAAACTTGATTTGATGATAATTTTCAATCTGATGGTCCGATTAGAGCTTATGACCAGTTGATTTAATCGTTACAACGTCAAGATCATTTTGGTGAAGTGAGATTAAGGACTAGTGACCAGAATCAAGATGCATATTTTCAAAGCGAAATTACCCTTTTACCCCCATGTGAGGTTAAATGTGGATTACAAAATGGGGTGTCAATAGAGATGAGAGAAGAGTATGCAACATGCTAATCTTGTTGCCACTTGCATTGTGCCTCAGCTCCTAGTGAATTTAGGAAAAAGATGATTGGATTCACTCTTAGAGCTGAATATGCAAATGGGTATCGAAAATGTTGGTTTGGGAGAAGTGAAAAGTGAGGTAGAGATGTGGAATAGAGGCGAGAGAAACAGGGTAGGGTGTTGTGTGGTGTGAGATGTTGGACATTGTGTGTGTTATCTTCCTCTGATGTGTAATCAAACCAAAATAGTACCGGTGGCAGCCTTTTTTTCAAATAACACACATATCAAACACACAACTTCATATTTCTAAACACCAAAATATCTATTTTAAACATATTACCAAACACATTTTTCTCTTTATGAATACTATAAATACGTATTTTTGACAACACTTTTTAAACCACATTTCCATTTTAAACAATATTACTCAAACTCCTCTACCAAATGGGCCCTTTAATTTTTCAAAAGTTACTATTTATCCAAAGTAACCAAAAACAAAAATTGAAAAAAAGAAATTAATCAAAAATACATGTATGCATGCACAATCAGCTAAAGGGAACAAGGTAGGGAAGAAATAGAAGAAAACTATGTACACAATTCCACTAAAGTCAAAATTTCACTAAAAATTACAAGGCACAATATATTAAAAAAAAATGGGGCAAGGGAAAACTTAAGCTACTCTTGGATAGAAGGAGGGATCAAAGGAGGGTGGAAGGAAACCTCTCTATGAAGTAATCTTATGGACAACATCACCCCTCCCATTCTCACCCCCTTCAACAGTCTGGGAGACCAGAGTAATAGGCTTATCCTTGGCTTGGGGGGTTGGCGTGGCAGTTTTATCAATGGGTTGAATGGCTTTATCAGAGGACTTCCTAGTAGGTTGAGGGACCGAAGTAGTAGCACTTGTCTCTCCGATGGTAGTAAGAGCAATCTCCCTTAAAGCCAGGGGGTAAAAAAACCCTCTCAAGGTTCCTTAACTCAGAGGTAGAATCCACCCCGGCAGCATCTAAGGCCTCCTTCCAGACTTGGAGACAGTAATTGCGACAGACCTCGGTGACTTGGGACCTCAGAATCTCTTCGGTCTCCTTAGTACCCACGTTATACCCGGCCTGCTCGGCTTTGATAATTGCCTCGGTTTTGCCTTCTAGTTCCTTTTGCTAAGCTTTGATCTTCTCGTGGGCAATGGTTAGCTGCTTCTTGGTCTTCTGAAGATGGAGGCGCTACTCTTCGGCTTGCTTCTCTACCCCAGTCATGGTCGCATCGACACTCATTTTTTCCTTCTTAGTCTCAGTTAGCTTAAGGGTAAGATACTTGCATTTTTTCTCTGTGACTGCTAGGGTCTTCACAGTAGAGACTCGACATGTCTTCTCATCCTTCAGCTTAGTATGAGTGTGATCCATCCATTCCTTGACAATATGAGTTGACTAGACCACCTAGGCAAACAAAATAAAATGAAGAGTAAAGTTAGTTTAAAGTTAAAAAAAAAAAAAAAAGGTTTCGAAAGTTCAGAAGGGAACAAGGCGTTGAACACCTACCATAGCAAGGTCCCTCTTCAAGGTCAAGAAGACCTCATACTTCTTCAAACCCCTCAAATCGGGCATGTCTTGGGGGAGGAGTAGAGCTTGCTCCAAGGAATTGGCCACATAACTTGTTTTTCCCTGCTGGAAATCCCTGATGGAGGAATCAACAGGCAATGGGGCTCCATCCAACTCTAATGGTAGGTTCCAAGCAGGAACCTTAGGGCGGCAGTCTGGTGCGACCTCTAAGCCAGAACCCTCAACAAAGCTTCTTCTTTGCTGCCCTTTGGCAGCCTTAGACCCCTTAGGAGGTTCTTGGTCCTTGGAAGGCTGAACCTCGCCCTCCTTGGACGTCTCATTCCCAGCCTTCTTGTCCCTTTTCCTTTTCTTTTCTAAAGGCTCAACAGGGGAAACCCATGACAGAAGAGGAGTGGGGGGACAAGGGTTAACTGCCACCTTGGGCGTTGTACCCTTTACGTGGGACTCTAGTAGGGCCAGCAGGTTTGGGGTCTTTCTTTGCAGTACCACGGCTTCATGGATGTCGGTAGTTTCTTCATCACTATTTACTCGAATAGTGGATTGACGCCTAGAGCTAGCACCCAAGGATTCAACAAACTCGGGCTAATCAAATATGCTGAAGTCCTCTTCTAAGTTGGTAGGTTTTGGCTCTTAGACAGGTTCCTTTTACTCTTCGTCCAATGGAATAACTTCCTCCTCGACTTGTAGGATCTTAGCTATTTGTTGATTAGTTAGAGCAACGATATAAGTTCCTATCGAGAGGGACCAGTGAGAAATCTGGGAATGGCAATATTGATCTGAACCAGTCAAGAATCCTTAACTTTAATCACATACTTAGGAGATTGGAAGCTAGAGGAGATAGGAGTATACCTAAGGATAATGTGGGCAGCCCACAACTGACTGTCCTTGTGGAGGAAGATTTTGGACTATAAGATTCTATTGAGATCCTCACGGTTTCACCAAGTTGAAGTTGGGAGCAGTGAATAGTCTATCTGCAATACAAAAAAGAAAATGAATGAGAAGCCTGAAGACAATAAGCAAAAAAAAAAAAAAAAAAAAAAAAGAAAGAAAGAAAGAGCGGGAAATGGACAAAATGGTTGCTAGAGCCTAACGGTAAGACAAATGGCTCATGCTATTCACCCGAGATTATTAGAAAGTCCTTATCCATGCCTTTGTTTTTGGGAAGGCAGGAGATTAGCCTGACCGAGGGAACCCTAGTTTTAAAATAATACCCCGTGTCCTTGCTATTTTGGCAATTATACACCCAGTTGACATTGTGATGTGTCAGATTAACTCCCATCTTATGATTTAACATATCTACACTACCTAATATCCTAAATAAATTGGGTGAACACTAGGTCAGATAGAGCCTATAAAAAATTAAAAAATCTCTTGTCACTTTACCCATAGAGATTTGCATCCCACCCTCTATAAAGGCAATCATGGATATGACTACGATACCTTTTGGTCTTTTGGTATGCCACTCCCATAAGTGGCATTGTTCTATCTCTGCCCCGATAGCAATATTGTATTTGGCTTTAAAGGTCTGCCTCTTCTCGGGTGTATTAACTAAGTTAGCAAATCTATCTATCCATCCCTCTAAGGAAGATAAAAGAAAAGAAAGGACTTTAAATGTTGTGTGAAAGCTGAAAGACAAACAAAACTGGAGATTGGGGCACCTCAGACCGCTTCTTGTTTAAAGGAGATTGATAAAATGGAGGAGATGGACCCCCCTACCCACCTTATATAAGAAGAAAAGATGAGTGGGAAAATTCCTGCTTGAAACCCCATGAGAAATCAAAGCTGTTGGATCTTCATTGCACCATAAAACGTGGGAGACACAGCGCCGTACTAGGCATTAAATAGAGTGTTGCAAATGCCTAAGCATCAGGAACGTGTGCAGAGCAAATGAAATGACGTAACCAAGTGGGAACGCTCCCAAAGCATGCGAAACTTGCAGATTTTTATCAAAACCCTATTCTCCTTAGAAAAGGAAGGAATGAAGTTTTGAGAGGCTATTGTGGGAGCAAGTGGTCTGAGGACATTCTAAAGCTCGTGGGCCCTGTTCGTGGATGATCAAAGGCCCATTCATGTGTCAACCCAGGTCTGACACGTGGGCTAAGACTGAGGAGAGAAGACGTGAAGACCACTCTGACTCGGGCTAAACTAATGAGAAGAGGTCCAAGGAAAGGAGGCTAGTAGGCCCGTTGTCCGAGGAGCCCAAGGATCAAAAATACACCTCGGGAATACCTTATACAGCTCCCCGCACCAGAAAGTAAAGCACTGTGGAAGACACTAGAGTCGTGCAAACAAGAAAAAAAATGAAATATCTGGAAAGGTGGCCATCTCCTCCACATTCAATGCTCTCCACACCAATTAAGCTGACCGCATTTATGAGGAAAAGACACCTAAACAGTGACTCCACAGCTCACAACTCTCTCTACCACCCCCAAAAGGGTCCTGATGGAACAAGCATCCAAGTGATTCTCCTGAGACATACAGGTGGAAGGCTGAGATGTAATAGAAAAGACTATATAGGGAAAGGAACTCCTCTAGAAAAGGGGATGAGCATTTTGAGAACCTAAAAAGAGAGAACTAAGGATCTCACTGTAAAGAAATTAGCTTTGACTGTTAATGAACAATCCATCCTTGGACGAGCCCCAAGATGTGTTTATGCTGAATTTGTGCTTCATCCGTTCATATTAAAAGTCTTATACATTTTAACATCAAGCTCGAATCTTACTTAGCATTGCAATTGACTCGAAAAACCCACTCTCTAGCAACTTAATTGTGTTGGGCTTGAAATATTGGGAACCACTATTCTAAGTGGGCCTGTGCCATTTCTTGAGTCTTTACATTGTCTATTATCAAATGCCTAAGGAAACTTATTAACATGACCCTTTAAAATATTATATAATTTTCCCCATCAATAGCCATTTATGTTCATTATTATATATTTATTCAAATACATATTTTTTCCAAAATTAAATTCACTAACTCATGCTATGTTATTTACTTAAAATTGGTTATATGATAAAGAAGATTTTGCAAAACTAAAGTAATACCATTTAAATAATTAACCTTATAATGATACCATTTTGCAAATTTCCCCCATCCTTTCTATATTTCTAGCTAAATTGAATCAAAATACATACATATATATATATATATTTTTTTTTTATGTTAAATTTTCATCCAAAATAAAAGTTTTCTAACCACACTATAATTAATTCAAAATAAAAGTTTTCTAACCACACTATAATTAATTATATGATAAGAAAAAAAGAAAAACGTAAGTAACATCTTATTTTTAAAAATAAGTTAAATTTTTATAATATGAGAAATACTACAAACTTTTTTTTTAAAGAATATTTACAAATTATTGATGAGGTAAATGATTAATACTTTTAGTAAAAAAACTTTTTTTAATTAAAATTTTTATGCTACTTATCAAAAAAAAAATTGATGTTAGTAATTTTTTTATTTTTTATTTAGAAAGAAGAACCAAGAACAATTTGTAATAATAATAATATTGTTATTACTATTTAAAAAGAAAAAAGAAAAAAGAAAAGCCAAACATAATAGCAAGTATAAAAATAAAATTAAAAACCCTGGCGAGAGGTTTTGTCATCTTTGCGCCCAGTTGAGAAGGGCAACCTGGAAAGCCAAAGCCGAAGGCCAAAGCTCTTAAGACTGAGTAGCCGAACAAAGCTCACCGCCAAACTCTAAACCCTTCTCTCTCTCTCTCTCTCTCTTCAATAGCTTCCTTACTCAATCATGGCTGACAACACAGAGGTATCTCTCTCTCTCTGCTGTGTGCGTGTGTTTTGAAATGGAGAATTTATTTAATTATTAATTTGAAATTGTAATTAACAAAGCTTTTGAGAGCGTGCGTTATTTGCAGGTACCGACGGAGTGCGTGAAATCGGTGAAGTTCAGTTTCTTCAGCGACGAAGATGTTCGAAAAATCAGCGTTAAGAAGATTACAAAGGATCAGTATCTTGATGTCATGGGCAGACCCGAGCCTGGTGGATTGTATGATCCTCATTTGGGCCCCCTCGAAGAAACCGTCCCGTACCTCCTCTTTCTCTCTCTCATATGCTTAATTTGCTAACTTTTAGAGTACAATGAACCTTTTGTTGTTGTTGTTGTTGTTAAGCTTGGACCTTTTTCAATTGGATTCTTCATTGTGTTAACAAAATTAGTTTATAAGAACCGGTGGAGAGGTGGGGTTGTGGTGCTTACTAATGACTGCTTACTTCTTAAAACGAACAATTTTAGTTCCTATGAAGTAATTAAGGGACGGAATGCGATCACTTTTAGCTTTAGAAACTAAAATTGCTCATTAGCTAAACTTTAAGGCCCAATTTTGTGAGTAAGATTGTGCATTGCATTCTCTTTTTATTGTAGATAAGAACGGGCGGAGGGGTGAGGTTGTGGTTTGGAGCCCACTAGATGCGTGTTTAATTGCTTACTAATGAAAAGAAAGAAACAAAATTTGCGTGTATTGGAAGAAATTTTGAAACTGATTTGGTGATAATGTTGAAGTTTTGAGAGGTGCATTTGTTTTTAGTGTATAATATGGGGCGATTTTTGTTGTGACGTATGGATGATGGGTTTGTTTGTTTCAATGCAGTTGCAAGACATGTGGGCAGTACTATAGTCCTTGCCATGGTCATTTTGGTCATATTGACCTTGTTGCTCCGGTTTATAATCCCTTGCTATTCAATATTCTGTACAATATTCTTCATAGAACTTGTTTCTTTTGCCACCATTTTCGGGCAACTAGAAAACAGGTACTTTCACTTTAGTAACTTAATATATAAGTATTTTATATATATTGAATATTTTGTTGGCCTTTATATAGTTTCTAATGTTTTTTTTTTTTTTTTTTTTTTTTTTCTTTTTGGGTGAATTTTTATGTCAATTTAAGGTTGAGACATGTGTTTCTCAATTAGAACTCATCGCGAAAGGTGATATTGTTGGGGCCAAAATATTAGAAGCTGACATGCCAAGTGAAACCTTGTATTCAGATGACAGTGATGGGAGTCAATATGATGATGTTGGGCATTCAAGGCAGCAAGGATGGACCTCTCTTCAGTTTACTGAAGCAACGTCTGTTTTGAAAAAGTTTTTGAAGCCAAGGTCTCCGGCTTGTAAGAACTGTGAAGCCAAAAATCCTGCAATCAGTAAACCTACATTTGGATGGTTTCATATGGTTAGTCTCTTAATGTCCTTGCAGCTTGAAGACTGTCCATGAGAACAGTGATTGTTGTTTCCTTATTTGCTAATTAATTTTAATGATGTGTTTGATGGTCGATTAGCTTCCATACTTTCAGTGAAAATGCCTTGACTTATTTGTCTGTTTGTGCTGACTTTTTTGGTTCATTTTTGTGGGTGGGTGGGGCTTTGTAAGCCAGGAACTTTGATGAATAACATAAACAATTTTTGTTGATACAAAGAACCATCAAGACCCAGTGTCAATAGGAAGTGGATAGACTCCATGACTTTAGGAAGTGAAAAAATTTAAGTTGAGTGAACCCCAAAATATGAGTGGGTGATAAGACGGCCATTTTTATGAAAATTTTTTATTTTATTTTATTTTTAAATTGCTCAAATACTTGTAAAGCATATTCAGTATTTGATAGTGTGTGTGTGTATGTTTTAACGTAAACATAGCCTGAATGCCATGCTGTGCACTAATCAGGCAAACTGTTGGGTATTTGTGGTCTTCTGTGTCCATATTTTACATATGCTATGTAAATGTATGACTTTATGCAACTTGAAATCAAGTGTCTTCACTTTGAATGATCTGAGGCTTTATGTAACTTCTAGATCTTTGATGGAAATAACAGTTGTAAGAAGAAAATAAGAAAACTCAATAATTAACGATATAAGTCGAATAAGGGAACATCATATTCTCATGCACTCTTCCTAAATCAAGTTCATAGACTAGAATAAGACAAAATCATATGTTCTATACACTCTTCCTCAATCAAGTTCTTAGACTCATTAATGCGTATTCCTTTGATGTGGTATATGTAAAGGAAATGTTTGTTATTCCATGCGAACAACTTAAAATTGTTTACTGAACATTCATATTGTTGGATAGTTGATAGAATTAATTCATGCTGGTCCATCCACAGAAATTTTTGTTTCAATTTTTCTGGTTATAAATAAGAGCAGTTTTTATTTCTCTTATTTGATGCTTTTATGGCCATGCCTATATGGTGTCTTTGCACTAGCTTTTTACCAGCCTTTTGTTCTTCATATTTTTTATTAGCAGATTTGATTAGGATCTTTAGAAATTCAGCACTAAATTAGAATTCTTGATGAGGATATGAAGGGTTCTTGAACAGTGTTTGATGTTTAAAGGTTTAAGTAAGGTTTATCAATAAAATATTTGGATCTTGAATGAATTTGATGGTTGTCTATGTTGTCAAAATGATGAATAAAATGAGAAACAAAGAAAGGTAAATCCTATGTAATCACACACTTGAAGCTTAAAATGGGGGGCAAAGCTTTTGTGAGTGCTCCAATGCATTGGATGGGACATGAGATTGACACGTGGTCTTTTTTGGATGCATATTGTGCTTGGTGCATGGGAGCATTGGGCACAAGCAAGTCCTCAAATAGCAGCTCGGAATTGACAAAAGAAAGTCTTTATATAGGCTATTGCCAAACCCTTTCCTAGAAAGACTAGGACAATGACAACAAAATTAGTTTGGTTCAACATATCTTCTTTTCCTCCATTTTGTTTTATCTAAAGTAATTCTCTTTGTTACATCCTTAATTGACATGTCCTTCTTTATCACTTCTACTAATGTTATTTTTGGTCTTCCTATATCTCTTTTCATTCCCTCAACTTGGATCAACTCACTCTTTCTTATCTGTGCATTAATCACCCTGCTCTGAACATGGCCAAATCATGTTAAGCGACTCTCCCTCATCTTTTCATCAATAGGGGCTACCCCCTAAACAGGGAAAAAATTAAAATATAAAATAAGGCTCATGGGCCTCTAGTACTTATCAAAAAAATGAACCATTACTTTTCTAACCTAAAACAACTTATTAAGACTCAGTAGTAACTAAAGTAGCTTATGAAAGGTAGGCCCCACATTGTAACTAGGCCACAATTCATGGATATTTGGTATTTAATATGGTTTTTCCTTGAAATATTTGCTGGCTACATCAACAAATTGTTACCTGTATACATGTACTAAGTTTGAAGGAAACCATTCAACTGATTGTTTACCAGTTCAATTAGCCAATAGGAAGTCAGTTGTCTTTAATTAGTCGGAACCTGCAGCCTTTGGGGAAATTATGTTTGCCTTTTAAATATGTTACCATAGGGCTTCAATTTTAGTTGTAATATTTTGTTGAATCAATGAAAATCTATCAGCATAAAGAACCAGGGCATATTGCTTCTCTAATGATGAACAAACTGTAGTGGTCATACATTGATACCTCTATAATCAACTTCAAAAGCCATACCTGCCAATTAGGTCTAGCTCAAATGGCACTTCTTCCCTTGCAGGAGTGAGGTGAAGGATGAGATTGTGGGATCAAGACCCATTTGCTTGTTTGTAAAGTGCAAACACATGTATTCCCTGGCTTATTTTTTTGCCAGTTTCTTTCATGAAATGAGGAACTCATATTCAAGAATGGATTTTGGTGAGCATTGGATGTTCATGGTTGTCCTTGCCTCCTTTGGTAGATATGGCCTTATGGCATGCACCATGTCTTTGTTCCTTACCATACCTGAATCACCTCTCCTCATTGTTCATCACTATTATGAGGTGTTTTTTTTTTTTTTGGTAGAATTTGATTGGTAGTGGGATTTGTTGAGAAAATTGGCTGATGAGTTCACAAAGTTATAATACTTGAATAGTTGTTAGCTTGTAATGCCTATTTGAAGTCTTTTTTGATCAACAATTTCTATGATAAATTAGAAATTTGTTAAATAACTTTTTTTCCCAGGGTTGTGGGGGACCTTATCACATAGAAGGTACTAAAGGCTATCCATTGAAGACCCAAAAAAAAAAAAAAAAAAAGGAAAAAGAGAGTGAGAACAAAAATGACAAAAAAATAAACTACTATTTACATAAAAATTAAAATTAAATTCTCATGGTTCTTTTTTGGGCTAGATGACTAATTTTCCCTTTTGGGTTGTTATTTGTAGAGAGGAAAATCAAGTGATGCTAGACAGAATGTTATTCGAGGGCATAATTTGGAAGGGTCATTCACTGGTAGAACAAATAAAAAAGCTTTGCCTGAGGTGGAAAATAGCAATGATACGACTCCCTGGAGTGATGTTGTTGATTCTGCTGAAACAGATACTGCCAGTGACACCTCTCCTAGACCACAAGATAGTGCTACAAGAAAGCATGGAGGAAAAGGAGGGGAAGTGCCTCATCAGTTTGTTAAGCAGAAAGATTTTTTTTCGGGACCTCTATTACCATCGGAGGTATGCTGCTTAGGGACAGGTTTTGATAACTGCCTTTTTTTGATGTGTATGGTTGTCAGGACTTGGGTTTCTGCTATTTAGACGACCAATGTAGAAACCTATCCTGATTTGGAAGTGCATTTTAAAATTCTCTTTTTATTACAGGTTAAGGATATTTTGAAGGATCTCTGGGAAAATGAGGTTGAACTCTGCTCATTCATCAGTCATATTCAGCATCAGGGACTTGAAATGAAAGTTGGTGAAATGAAAGATGATTACTCCATGTTCTTCTTGGAGACTATTCTTGTACCTCCAATCAAATTCCGCCCCCCAGCCAAGGGAGGTGATTCAGTAAGTACTTAAAGAATAAATATCTTTATCTCTTTCCATAAAGTGGGGGTTTTGTTTTCTTCCTTTCCTGCTTGACTTACTTTTTTTTGTCCCCCCTGTTATTGTTGCAACTTTGGAGAATCTTCTATTATTTTAATATTTCTGTGGTTATTGGTTTAGTTGGTGAATCCAATCTTATTTTAAGATTTGTTTGCTACCCACAAAAGGGTTGATTGTGTAGAGTATCATATGAATAACGTTTATGCCTTGCTGATACACATGCTCATTGCATCCTAAGTTTTGTAACCTTAATCACATTCTAGTTGGCATATATTTCATCTCTGTCTTCTTCCTGTTTTTGTTGAAACAATTTAAGTGAACAGTGGTTAAATTTGGAAGGTAAGTCATGTGAGGAGCATGCATTGTGGAGCTATAATGGTATAAGATGCTCTCATGTCCTCTTGTGAAGCATAATTTGTCTCCTGGAAAGGATAAAAAATTGCTGTAAATAATTAACTTGATTTGGAGTAAAATCACTCTTTGGAAAATGAGACAATCACTTTAGCAAATTTAGTCTATCTCAGTCTTGTGGAGTATTTGAAAGAGAAAAGGTTTTCAATTGTAATTCTTTAGGCTACTTTGTGTCTATGTTCATGAGGTAGTCTCACTTCAATAAAATTATTTTTACCTATAAAAAGAGAAAAGGTTGGAAACTTTTGAAGATATTGAGCTTTGCTTATCACTGAACTCATTGAGGAGTATAACTTCCTTCAGTATTTTCTGGATTTATTGGTGAGTTTGATATGAAAACTATAACCAGTTGGTCTCTGTTATGTTTGAAATTAAAGTGAAGGTTCTTGTAAAGTTGTAATTATACCAAAACACGATGTATCTTAAATAATTATAACATACATTATAGGCAATATGTTCAAAACAGTGGTACACAACTAAAAGAAAATTCCTTTGTTTTTTGTTTGGGGGGTTGGGGGGGGGGGGGGGGGTGAGGTGCGGGGCTTTGCCCTCATTTTGCTTTTACTTTTTGTTTTGTGCTTTCGAATCATGTACTTAGAAGTTTTTGATTATTATATGTGATGTAGTCTCAAAAAAAAAAAAAAAAAAAAGAAAAGAAAAGAGAAAGAATAATGTGGTTTCCATTAGAGGTCTAAACAGTTCCTTCTCTTGGACTTGCAATTGAAATTTCCTGGTGCTCGTTTCTTTCAATTTTATTACTTAAGTGCAAATTTGAAAGTGTTGACCACTTATTGCTTCATTGTGCATTTGCTAAGGAGTTGTGGTCCCTCGTTTTCTGTTTGTTTGGGGTGCAATGGGTGATACCTGGTAGGATGATTGAGCTGTTGGAGTGTTGGAATGGGGACTTTCTCCAAGGGGGTTCAGGTGTCCTTTGGAGGGCTGTACTTCCTTTGCCATTCCCATTCCTCTTTCTAAGATTTATTTGATTGCTGTAATGTACTTGAGGCTGCCATCCAGTACGCAGCTTGTGTATTGTTAGGCATCTTCCTTTTTTTAGCATTTTAATAAAACCTTTCCCTACTTATAAAAAAAAAAATTTATTTCGTTTATTAAGTTAAAAAGGGTAGGAGGGTGTGGTGGCACCTTGTATCTGTGTTAACATAGGTGTAATGGGATGATGAAGTTACAGTTTTATTTTATTTTTTCTGCTGGGTCATTCTTTTGATTCTAAGGATGCTTTAGTGAATTACATAGTTGATGTTAATGTAGGTAATGGAGCATCCACAAACTGTCTTGTTAAATAAGGTGCTACAGTCAAATATACAATTAAGATTTGCTCATGATGACAACTTAGAGCGCTCAAAGATAGTGAGCCGGTGGATGGATCTCCAACAATCAATAAATGTGTTGTTTGATAGCAAAACTGCAACAGGTGAGTATAAATTGATGCTGCTTGGTTTATCTTCATTTGTTTTGGACATTTAATTTCTGTTATGAATTTGAATGTGAATAAATTATTTCAATTCTATTTTAATTGGTAATTACGCTTTTCTGGTATTTATAATCATATTATATAACATGCGATGCATTGCTTATTGGCATTTACTTTGGTCAATGATAAAAATTGCTCCCTCTCCATTCCTTCCCCTCTTTCTTTCCTCTGTATACAATGGTCAGTGGATAAATATGCATGTCAAGAGCCTTTTGGCGCCTCCCCATGCACAAAGTGCTTGGGGGTCTAGGGGGAAGGGTTTGAGCACTTTTTGTAACTATCTAAAATATGCGTACACATACAAGTTACAACATATATATTATTACTTTCAAGTACATGTATAATGATGTGTATATGCTTAAAGCGTATGATTGTAATTAATGGCTTGTGCTTTCCCTTGTACTCCTTGTATAAAAATAGGTATTGCAGTATATTCCTATGAGCACCTTTGGGGCACTGGTCAAGGGTTGAGTTATTTAAATTGAAAAAAAAAGGGTGTTCCATTTTGCTACACTGTTAATACGTTTTCTGTGCATTGAATGGCTTAGTGTCTGTGCTTCAGTGTTAGTGCATGTCCCTTGTTCCAATATGCTATAGCAGTATTCAATTAACCACTGACTGGCAGCTAACCAGTTTTCCTTCTCTACTTAATGTTAGCTCAAGGTCAAAGAGGTATAGCTTCAGGAATTTGTCAGTTGCTGGAAAAGAAGGAAGGCATGTTCCGCCAGAAAATGATGGGAAAGAGGGTCAATTATTCTTGCCGCTCTGTCATATCCCCAGATCCCTATTTAGCAGTTAATGAAATTGGAATCCCTCCAAATTTTGCATTAGAATTAACCTATCCTGAGGTAGGGTGGACAAATTTGAATTATCACCATGTAGCAATGAATATGCTTAATTTTATGGCTTACTTAATTATTATATCTTAATCAATTGTGGATTATCTGTGGAGATGAATTTTAGTCCAATCTGCTTAATGTTGCACAGAGAATATGAGGGGAAAATGTCTTTTGTATTTCTTTTTGTGTTGTTCCTATTGCTTTGCTTTATTCAATCTAACAGACATATAGGCATCTTTTATATGCAATATTTAAAATTTCAGAGAGCTCACCAACACTGATGTGAGAAAAATTGATTAACTCTTATTATTAATTTTATATTTAGATATTGGTTAGTAATAAGGTTCAGTATGGATTCTGATAGTTGTTACTAGCTTTCTGTGTATTCTCTTGCTGTATGTACTCTTGTGGCCAGTCTTGCACTCAGCATATTTTTATCCTCAACTCTTGGTTTTCTTGTCTTTGGTGGAAATATGGACTACAAATTGGGAACAAAATAGTTAAAATAAAAAATAAAAAATGGAACACATAAAAAGTTATAGTGGTATTTTCCTTTACCAGACAGGACTGGATCGTTTATTTTCTTGAAGGATGTGCGGCTCCAAATAGATGGTTGGCAAATAATTTATATTGGATTTTTGGAGTACAAAATGGTGGAGGATTTGAAATCTTTGTGAATTAAATTTCACAGGATAATTCTTTGTAATTCTTTAAGGTTATGGTATGCTCTTCATCATGAGCACGAAGAAATCTATTCTATTAATAAAACACCATTAGTTATCAAAAAATTAAGGTCAGAGTGGTGTGACCTGGACATATTGTAAAATAATGACATTCAGATGGGCCATTTTGCTTTTCCTTCTTTTGATACCTTTTGATATTACTTATAAATTATTCGTTTTTTGGTTTGATGAATATAGCTATGCATGAACAGAAATACCTACAATTATGATATTTTCTAGTTACACATTGTGTGCCTTTAGGCGGAGTGAAAATGTTATCAATTTAAAAATTCCTTGACTTTTGGACTTCCATCATTTTGTTTTACTCATGATGTTGATATTTCTGCAGAGGGTGACTCCTTGGAATCTTGTCAAGCTGAGGAAAGCTATCATCAATGGTCCTGTAATACATCCTGGAGCTACACACTATGCTGATAAGCTGGGTATTAAGAAACTGCGAAAAGAACATCTAAAAGAACGCATTTCAATATCAAGGAAATTGCCATCCTCACGAGGTCTTCTCACACAGCATGGAAAAGGCAGTGATTATGAATTTGAAGGAAAATTTGTACGTCGTCACTTGCAAGATGGGGATATTGTGCTTGTCAACAGACAGGTAATACTTTATTTGATTTGATATATATTATTTCTTATGCATATCTATACAAAATGAGATGTGATAATTTCTTACTTTCTTGGCTGACATTATCAGTGTGAGGTGAGGAAATCTGCCACAAACTTGTGCTAAATGGGCTTATGTTGTTCATTTGTGATTATATTCCTCAAAATGGTCAATGGGTTGGCAATGGTTTGGTATGGGGCACTCATACCTCATACCCAGCAGAAGAATACCCTTTGCTGCCCCCACTTCCAACCTGACTCATATTTTGACATAATTCCCCATCCTTTCTCCTCTTTACCGTCAAGGATCTGTCCTCTACTTGTCTGCCCACCTAACATCATTTCCCTCTTATGTTTTTCCAAAATCTCCAAAGCTTTGTAACTCCATAGTTTACTCTTTCACAGTCCACTGCAGCCTCTAAATGCCTCAACCAATCTTATATGCCCATGATACCTCCCTTCATAGGAAGGTGGTGGACGTGAAGATGAGGACTGAGGTCGAGTAAATGCATCATAATGAAGGTGTGTGTGGGGAGAGAGAGAGAGAGAGAGAGAGAGAGAGAGAGAAATGGGGTCTAAGAAGCACAGACAATCGGACACTAAAAACCCCTGCCATGTCCATATTGGGCACGCTGGGGACACTTCTACATTCATGTTCTCATTTTGTTGGGCCAAAAAAAAAAAAAAAAAACTTTAATTTTAGATATGTTTCTTACTGAAAGAGCAGGGAAAACAATGAACATAAGCAGTGTGCTAAGAGGCAACAAAGAATAAAAAAATAAATAGCAATGAAAGTTCAAAAAGGAAGCACATCAAGCAGAGTATTGAAAGTAACAACACCCAGCCATTTGCCCATTCAAACAAAGTCTGAAAGAAGAAATGCTTAAACTTATGAATTGATCTTTCATCCCCTTCAAAGGTGCATGTATTCCTTTCCCAATGAGGGATCATATTCTAAATCACCTTAGTTTTGAGTCTTTTAATCTTGCTTGACCAACTTGCTATAAGTTCCACAACAGCACTATGTGGCATGACCTAATATATCCCAAATAGTGAACATACCATATTCCATAATTCCTGAGCTATTGGGCAATGTAGGAGTAAGTGCTCAATATTCTCCCTGTTCCTCTTGCACATGCAATACAAATCCACCACCATCACTTTTCGCTTCCTTAAATTATCAATGGTTGAAATTTTCCCCAATGATGCTGTCCAAGTAAAGAAACTAACCTTTGTAGGAAATTTTGGTTTCCACAAAGGTTTCCGTGGAAAAAAAAAGGAGTTTGGAAGTTGTAAAGCCCTATAATAAGAGTGAACATTGAAAACACCCAGAGGAGAAAGTTTTCAACACATTTTATCTACCCCATTCCTTCTCAAAGATCCAAAATGTATAAGGTCCATAAAGGAGTCAACCGATTCTAACTCCCAATCTATTCCTTCTCAAAGATCCAGAATGTATAAGGTCCATAAATGAGTCAACTGATTCAAACTCCCAATCTTGCTATGATCGAATTAAACTGATATTCCAATGGTAATTGATTGTAATATTCCTACCGTGTTGTGTCCTAATTTTTTAATGAATTAATGTGTCGCCATGTCTTGTGTTGTGTTGTGTTGTGTCTGTGTCCATGCTTCATAGATTGGGATGGGTCAATGACCTGAGTTCAGTTGGCACTTCCTCCTTCCATGATAATGGGATGGAAGGTGAGGATGTGGGTTCAAGCCTAATTGGATGTGTGTGTAACTTATCAATAAAGAAAGGGGTGGGGCAGGTCAACTAAACTGCGTTAATGCTCTATACCTAAATTGGGTAATGACATACAATAAACCATGATATGATACCAAAATTGATATTCAATAACTCAAATTATATCTTATTTTTTCTAAGTAATAAACTTCATTGAAAAAATTGCAAGAGGGGCACAACTCTAGTGCATGTGGACTATACAAAGGAAAGTCCGAAAGTCCAAGCAAAATCTATAACAAAATTCATACAGAGAAAAATACAATAACAGTTTAATGGAAGCTCAAAAATATTCTGGAAACAACACAAATCATCTTTACGAAGCAATAGTACTTTATAATATAAATTAAATCTTAAAAACTAACATAAATTGAAAATTTTCATTAGAAAATCATACAAAGTCTCAATGTATACAATATAATAACACAAACCCTATTGGTGATTTTGTTATTATTTAAAAAAGATGGCATTTTAGTAAATGTACTTAGGGTAGAACAACCAAAATTATCCTTGACCTGACCCCAATGATCAGGGGCAAAGATTTTACCTTGACCCCACTCCACCTTTTCAGAGTGGGGAAAAACTGGGGTGGGGCAGGTAGGGATCAAATTGCCATCATTTGACCCCTTAACAGGAAACCATTTTCATTGAAGCTGGACTCCCTAGGTTGGTTTTCCAATGTGCAAATAATTGCGGCCTTATTTTTTTCAGCCCTCTTGACCGAGGCAGATGAAACTTGGCCTCCTTTGATTAAAAATTAGAACTATCCTAGAAAGAGTGGAAACAGACCTGCAATTTTCTTTGTTATAGGAGTAATGCTGTGAGCACACCCTTGAAAAAGACAGTCAATGAGATTCCTTGGAGTTGTGTATTGAAGTAGGAATATGGTAAGGGGTTTGTTGGAATTCTAGGTTTGTGTGAACTGTACCCCAGTCCATCTATCAATAATTATCCTCCTAATGGCCATTATAGAAAATCCATGTGATCTGGGATTCTGTTTAAGGCCCCAAAGCAGCAGCTGCATTTGGGTTCTTATTTCCTTATTGGTCGAATTCTAGAAAGCATTCCATTCAAAAGTGATGGGATTTTTCTTAATTTATGACTTCTTTGGAGTTGGTGAAGGTAGGTGTTTTCATTTTTGGAATGACATCTGTTGGGACAAACCTCTGAAGCATGTGTTTTCTGCTGCTCCAGATCTTGTCAAGAATTGTGTTTGGATGCACTTTGCTGATTGGTTATTTTACTGAAAGTACAGTGGAAACAGGAGGAGAAAAGTTTTTTTTTTGGTGTGTGTGGGGCCTGCCAAAATAAGACTAATATTATTGCACAGTGAAAATTATTATTGTTTATACGAATGCAAATATATGAATTACTTTGTGTGCTCAATATAATGATGGTAATGTGAAGCAGCTTACTATTATTTTAATTAAGTAGACTATTACGTTTTATTATATATTAATTTCTGGAATTCTTCTGGATTTTTTACTTGTTATTAATTTGTTGGGAAGGTTCTCCTAATTGTTTTTTTCATCGTAGCCAACTCTCCACAAGCCTAGTATAATGGCACATGTAGTTCGTGTGTTAAAGGGGGAGAAAACACTTCGTATGCACTATGCAAACTGCAGGTACTATTAAAATTGCAGGTTGATTTACCATGTGGACATATTTATGTATGTCCATATGTTAAATTTTTTTTTCTTATTATGGTTAACTATTGTTTTTTTTCCTCCAAGCATGTGGTGATTAATAGTTTTTTTTTTTAAAATTTATTCCAGTACGTATAATGCTGATTTTGATGGTGATGAAATGAATGTTCATTTCCCACAAGATGAAATTTCTCGTGCTGAAGCGTACAACATTGTAAATGCAAATAATCAATATGTCAAGCCCACAAGTGGTGAACCCATCAGAGCCTTGATTCAGGTATCAGTATATTATTCCAAATAATATAGTCTCCAGTAATCGGATGCCTTTTTTATTGTTTGTTTTATAATATAATAACTTTTGCTAATGAGCTCTAGCTCGAATGGCACCTCACCCCCCCCCCCCCCCCCTTCCTTTTGAATGAGAAAGGTGAAGGGTACAGTCATTAAACCCACTGAGTGCATGTAAATTTACGAATAAAATAATTATAATGTGTCTGAAATTCATCCCTTATTTTCTAAAATTTTTCAGGATCATGTAGTAAGTGCTGTACTTCTTACAAAGAAGGATACTTTTTTTAGTGCTGATGAGTTCAACCAACTTCTTTATTGTGCCGGCCTCTCAGCTGCAAGTCCAGCTTCTTTTAATGGAAAATTTGGCCAGAAAGTTTGCATATTAAACTCTGACTATGAGATGCAGCCCCTTCCGCCTGCAATATGGAAACCGGTGCCTCTTTGGACAGGGAAACAGGTTAGCATTAGTTAAATCTTCTAAAGAATTCATTGTTTCAAACAGAATGTAAAGATTAGTTCAAAGTTTAACAATTGATTTTTATTTCTGCTGATTTTGTTTGAAGAATGATCATGTTTGATGTTCCTGGACCTTTGAATTAAATATGACAAATCTGTTCACGATTTCAAACAAGAGTTGGTGACATATTATAGATGAGTCTAAACATAGTTTTGTTTAATTTTGCATTTCTAGGTAATCAGTGCCTTGCTGAATCATATTACAAAGGGTCGCCCACCATTTAATGTTGAAAAAGACGCAAAACTTCCACATGATTTTTTTAAGAGTAATAGAAATGAAAAGAAATTGAACAAAGAAGAAAAGTCTGATAAAGATGCATCAAAGGAAAAGAAGCGAGATATAGAGAAAACAAGTCAAGGGAAAAAGGTAGACAAAGATGCACCAACGAGGAAGGAGCCTGATGAAGATAAGTTGTTGATACATAAGAATGATTTGGTGCGTGGTGTGATTGACAAGGCTCAGTTTGCTGAATATGGTTTGGTTCATACAGTGCACGAACTCTATGGCTCAAATACTGCAGGTGTCCTGCTTTCTGCGTTAAGTCGCTTATTTACTTCTTTTTTGCAGGTCAGCCAGCTTTGATCCTAATTTGCAAATTAACTCCCCATTGAATTTTCTCAATTTCTGTGGCGAGTTTGTTTTGACAGATGATTAAACTTGCATTATATAATCTGTATGATTCAGGTGCATGGGTTCACATGTGGAGTAGATGATCTTTTGTTAATGAAAGAGAAAGACAATGAGAGGGAAGAAAAACTTCAAGATTGTGCGGAAGTTGGAGAAGAAGTTCATCTTAAGTTTGTTAATGACAAGGGTAGTGTTAAAATAGGTATTCTATTGTTCACGCGGAAAAGCTCTATATCAAAACTTCTTGTTTCCTCTGCCAATGTGATACTAGCTTGATTAATGTGGTTGATAAGTAGGAATAATCAGTATTAGGCCAAATGTTAATTCTTGGATAACTAAAGATTGGCCGCATATTCAACCACAGAGAGTTGCTTGAGAAATCTGTGTGTTTACTTATGTTTCTATTTTGTATCATTTTGTTTAACTTGCTTGTTGTGATGGATATCTGATGTCTTGACCTATATTACATGCAGATGCAGATGTTCTGCAACTGAATATTGAAAAAAAAATACGCAGTAACGGAGAATCTGCCTTAACAGACTTGGATCGGAAGATGATAAGTAAACTGAATGAAGAAGTAAGCAAGGACTTTTTCAAAGAGCTGTTGTCCAGAGGGTTATTGAAACCCTCTGGAAAGAACTGTATTTCTCTCATGACTACATCAGGGGCTAAGGGTGCTTCGGTAAGCTCCTTTCATTCTCAGGATAGCTATAGTATCCTTTTTACTACAATACTTTACTTGAAATTCTTATTGGCAAGGCCATAATCTTATATGGCATTAAGTCTAGAAGTTCCATGTTTAATTGAGCATTTTTTTGGAGTTCTACGTTTTAGGAGAAAGCAATAGTATAACGAGTGTAATTTTAATACAGTTTCTATATGCCTGTGGATGTTATCTGAGTAAAATTATCTATAAAATTTCTCATGGACCATTTGAAGTTATTAATCTTATTTATTCAGGAGTCTTGTGGTTCAATAGCAATGCTTGGTCTCCTTTATAAGGAGAACCAAGATTCAAATCCCCCTCTCAATTGTAACAATAAAATTTTATAAATATACACGCACAAACACACACATGCAAGTTGTTGTAAAATCCTTTCAAGGCATAGTTTTTTTTTTTTTGTTTTTTTTTTGTGTGTGTGTGGTAATTAACAAAAAATTTATTTGAAAAAAAAAGCAAATCAAAATACACTAGTAATGTACTATGGGGGCTATTCAATAAAGATCTCAAATTACAATGGTCAATCAAATTAGTAAGAGAAACATGTGAACAATATAAAAGAACAAAGACTTAATCTCGAGAATAGACAGTTCACATCCTTCAAAACATCTAGCATTCCATTTTTGCCAAAGGCACCACATTATGCAATGTGGCACAATCCTCCAAAAAGCTATATTGCGATGCTGGTTGAAATTTCCTTGCCATGAATCTAACAAGTCAATGACCCTTTGCGCCAGAGCCCATTGAAGGGCAATGAAGAAAATGATCCACTAATTCCCTACTCCTTTGGCACATATAGCTTTCTTTTCTTTTTTTTTTAATAGATAATAACAGGCACTGAAAAGAATACAAACCAATCAAAAAGAAAGGCTAACAGAATTAAGGAAATCAAACAAAGAGTGACAATGCGTAAACCCCCAAACCCGGGACCACTCAAACAAAGTCCTGAGTAGCAAAGATTTCACACAGTTTACAAGTCTCTCAGTTTCCTCAAAAGTACGAGCATTGCGCTCCTTCCAAATTAACCACATAATACAAGCTGGAACCATATTCCACACTCTTGAAGTGTGACTCCCCAACCAATTCCACCATGCAGTAAGAAGAGAAACAACATTCTTCGGCATCACCCACTGAACCCCAAACAAATGAAGGACTTCACTCCACAAAGTATAAGCATACTTACAATGGATCAATAAATGATTCACAGTTTTCTCTTCACATCGACAAAGGTAGCACCAATTCACAAGAGGTATTTTCTTCTTGACGAGGTTGTCTATGGTAAGAAGCCCACCCCTAGCAGCTGTCCATAAGAAGAAAGCCACCCTTTTAGGTACCTTAACACACCAAATGCTCTTCCAAGGAAAAGACACCACTGGAGCTGCTAGCAATGAATTATAGAAAGAGCGCACATCAAAAACACCACTACGATTTAATTGCCATATCATGGTATCATCACCCTTCCTAGGTAACTTAGAAGAGATATACACAAAGAAATCATAAAAGATCCCTGTCTCCCAGTCTTGAAATGCATGACGGAAACATAAGTTCCAGCTTCTACCACCCCCATCCGGATCATAATCAACCATTTCCAAAATCATAGCTTCCTTGTTCACCACAATAGCAAACAGTGCCGGATATAAATCTTTCAAGGCAGTAGGGCTACTCCAAGGGTCATGCCAGAATCTTATATGAAAACCCTCTCCTGCCGCATACAACACATGACCAAAGAAACTCTCAGCCCCCTTCCTAATGCTCTTCCACATACCACAACCATGAGTCCCTCTAACAACTCTAGTACACCATCCCCCATTGGCCTCCCCATATTTGGAAGCTATAACCTACCTCTATAACCGTGTGACCTCATTTCTAAATCTCCAGAGCCACTTCCCAAGCAAATCTTGGTTAAACAGCCCAATTTTCCGGATCCCCAAGCCACCAGACTCCAGTGGCCACACAACTTTCTCCCAAGTAACAAGTGAGAATTTAAAGACCTCATTAGATCTCCCCCAAAGGAAATCCCTCTGAATTTTCTCTAATCTGTCTGCCACATGTTGTGGAATAGTGAACAAAGATAAATAATAAGTAGGGAGACTTGATAAAGTATTCTTCAATAAAGTAAGTTTACCTCCTTTTGACAAATATAACTGCTTCCAACCTGCAAGCTTTTTTTCCATCCTTTCAATGATAGGGTTCCAAATTGAGGAATCCTTATAATGTGCCCCCAAAGGCATCCCCAAATAAGACATGGGTAAACAGCCTACCTTACAACATAAGATACGAGCTAAAGCATCCAAGTTCCCAACCTCACCAACCGACACAATCTCACTCTTGCCAACATTTACTTTCAGTCCTGTGATAGCTTCAAAGAAAATTAGAACCATACGAATATGTAATAATTGTTCCTTTGATGCATCACAAAAGAGAATAGTATCATCAGCAAACAAAAGGTGAGAAATATGCAAACCTCCACGTGTATTGTGATTTGCTTGGAAGCCATTGATAAAGTATGCAGGAGGGCTCATGGATGTGGTCTTTGGCGAAGCACTCATGAAGGGTGGGAGGGCTTTTCTAAGCATTTGTCTTTTGTAGTGGGTGAAGGTACTTGTATCCACTTTTGACATGCTAGGTGGATTGGTGATAATACCCTTAAATTTTCTTTCCTGAGCTCTATGTGTGTTTAGCTGACAAGGATGTTTGTATTTCTGAGGGTTCGTGGCTTTTGGAGGGGGGTACCGTTAGAGTTTGGGATTTAAGGTTTTATAGAGAATTTCAAGACTATGAGCTAGCTGCATCTTATTCTCTCCTTGAGTTTATCCAATCTCGTATTCCTTGGGGTGAAAGAAGTGATACTCTTTGTTGGTGTCTCAAAGGAGATGGTAAGTTTGACACCCTGTCTTTCTACCCTATGATTCAGGGTGCTCAGAATTCTTTGTTTCCTTGGAAGGGTGTTTGGAAACCAAAGGTTCCTAATTGAGTGGCTTTCTTTTTGTGGACAACTGCTCACGGTCGAATTCTTATTTTGGATAATCTCATGCTTAGGGGTCGCTCTTTGGCAAATTGGTGTTGTATGTGTTGATGTGATGAGGAGTCGGTGGACCACCTCCTTCTTCATTGTCCTATTACATATATCTTATGGACTTTTTTGCTTCAGGCTTTCGGTATTCATTGGATTATGCCAGGATCTGTGGCGAGATTGTTATTTTGTTGCCATCCATGACTTGGGAATCATACTTCGAATATATGGAATTTGATTCTAGGTTGCTTGATGTGGATTGCTTGGTTGGAATGAAATCGTTGATCCTTTGAGGACATTGAGAAGACGTTCGAAGAGTTAAAAGTTTTATGCCAGTGTAGTCTTTTTGAGTGGTCTCGTTGTTGGGGTTTTACTAATTGTTCCTCTCTTTTTGAGTTTATGTTTTCTCTTAGATTAGTTTCCTGATTTCCCTCTTTTTTTGTTGTTTGTTTTATCCTTTTCCTGTTGTTCATCATCATGAACAACTTGTATTTTTCCTTACTATTTTCATTAATAATATTTCTTTAATTACCTATCAAAAAAACAAGTAATGCACTCTGCTTTGGCCCTCTGATCTGAATAGGCTAAGATTTGTTTTTTTTGCTATAATGTTGGTGTTTTTATATGGCAATACTGGGGATTGTTGGTCAATTGTGAATGGTGGAAATTTTTGTATGCCCGAATCTATTGTTTATTTGACACTTGTACCTGAACTTACACATTTGCGTTGCACTATATCTCTTTGCTCCTAACTTAATTTCTAATTTCTTTTTTCCTTTAATTTTCAACTCTAGTGGTTCCATTCTTTTCACTCATCAGAAAGTTCAGTTTATAATTTTTAATTTTATCTAAAAAAAAATATAAGTGAATAAATGTGGTAAGGAGACATGATTTTAGCTTTAGCTGTATACCTTTTCTTTGTGACACACCAGTCTGGAAAAAGGCTGCAAAATATTTGGATGTTAGTATATTATGCTGCTACTGATAGTTCCATCACTAGCACATCCACCTACAATTATGTTTTTCCACCTCTTTTGTGAAATACATTTGTTCCAATCCCCACAACCATCAATGTTATTGGAAACACTGATAGCTGCCAACATTCCTCATAGGATATTCCTTGTTTGTTCGAGGTATCACTGGATTGCTTAAAGAGCTTGGTCATCTCATCATACAGAGGTACTGGTATGCTGATCAAAGATTATGTATAGGACTAAGAAATATGATCAAATGGTTACCCAAGATAATTATATTGTATAGTTTATGATTGTCTCTGAGCGTGAGTTTTATAATTACCCAATCGCATAGAGGTACTGGAACTATTGTTCATAGTTGTTTCTCTAATTAGACAACCTATGATTTTTATGAGTCATCACAATGAGATGGTCAGCTTAAGTTGCATTTAGTGTGTCTATTTTGTAGATTTTGTTTAAAATTCTATGCCCTAGTGAACTCATTTAGAACTATTATTTTATGAAATTAGAGGTTCGAACTTTGTTTATGATACTTTTGACGTAATAGTGATCTGATTTGTACTGTCTATATATTTAGGAGATGGTTCTGCTGTATTGGATCCCAGGTGTTCCTTGTAAAACATGCTTAACCTGAACTTCTCTAGTATCATAATTTATTAGCAATTTTTTACTTCTTAGAAACAGTACATATAGGCTTAGCTCTCTTTATTGACTGCATTATGCTTTGAACAGGTTAATTTCCAACAAATATCTTCTCATTTAGGCCAACAAGAGCTAGAAGGAAAACGAGTCCCTCGAATGGTTTCTGGAAAGACTTTACCCTGCTTTCCTCCATGGGATTGTGCAGCTCGAGCTGGAGGCTTTATTATTGATCGGTTTCTTACTGGATTGCATCCTCAAGAATACTACTTCCATTGCATGGCTGGTCGTGAAGGGTAAGTGAAATTTTTGCCTCATCCATGAGTCTTTCGTTCTAGTGGGAAGTGGTGTTTTTTTTTTTTTTTTTTTAATTTTTTTTTAAAACTTTTATTTAAAATGGTGAATTGCTAAATGTTGCAATCTGCCAATTGCAACCTGTATGTATATATATATACATATGTATGTATTATATAATAACTTGTCGTAAGAAGTAATGTGATTTCAGTTTTGTTAGTCAAAAGCTTCATGCTGCTTGTACCTCTTGGATTGCACTATATATCTTTGAGTTCTGCATTAGGTGGAATTCTTTGTATCAATAGTGATTTATTCAGTAGTTATTTTAATTAATTACATTTATACTTCTGATTGATTTATGTATCCAGAAATTGAGATGACTACTTGCTTGATATTTTGTGATCTTGTTGTAAGACATGTTTCTTCCATGTCTTGTGTTGAACCTTGAAATTTGGAGAGAGAGAGAGAGAGAGAGAGAGAGAGAGAGGATGAAATATTGTGGCAGCAGATATCGTAGCCAAAAATCTTGGGGGCAATGGTTTGTGCTACTATTGGAGCACTATATATGGGATGTTTGCAGTAATATTTATAGGGTGGTGATGGTTGCTGGTAAATAAATCAGGTGCAATGGTCTTTGAGTCAGGCTTTGGTTGGGAAGAAGGTTCAGGTGAGATGCCAATTTTATTTTTTAAATGAGTGATTAATAAAAGACTCTTTGGGGGCAATTTTGATCTTGTAAAAAGGGATGTTGATATCTTCTGCTGATGTGAAGCACTATAACTATTTTTTATGGAATGCCAAAATTCCTTAAGGCGAGTAGTGAATGAACAAAATGGTTTATTTAGATTATTCTTATTTGTATCAAGGATCAACTTTAACTAGTGCAAGAAAAAAGTAGAGATACCACAAGTAAGTTTTCTATAGGTATGCTTTTTGTAGAAGATATAGTTCTAGTGAACAAAAAAAAAAAACGTAGAGCAAAGAAGTATAGATGAAGTATAGATGACACGGGACAAGTGATGTGGCTAACTTCAAAATTAGGACACAACATGGTGGAGACATGACAATTAATTGATATTTTAAAGTATACTTCATATGTTTTTAGACGTTTTTTATGTTGATTTTAGGTTAAACTATGTGCTCTACTATTATAATAACTGAGTGATAATGATTAGTGTAATAATTTAAAAATATATATCAATAAACTACGAAATAAATTATTAAATTAACAACTTTTAACTTTTAGTTGTTTGACAGACATTCAACGCCAAAAAATGGTGTTATGCTATTGACTGTATACCATACTGAATTACAATTGAAAAAAAGAGGAGGAAAAAAGGCTAAATGAGTGAAATATTCTTAACTGAGACCGAGGGAGTTCTTTACATTCTTAAGAAAATAAAATAGAGTGAAATGACAGGGATCAAAATGTCTGTTGATGATAGAAATGATCATTGTTCCTGGCTGATGAGTGTCGCCCAAGTGTGAAAGTGAATATATATATATATATATATATAGAGAGAGAGAGAGAGAGAGAGAGAGAGAGATATTATTCATTGAGAACCCTAAATACCGTATCAATGTCTTAGATTGTGCTAGGTTGTCAAAAATGTTTCGTTTTATTATTAGTAATTTTAATAAAGAATTATATTTGACACAGACGAGGTGGCCTTTTTTTCTGTGTCTGTGCTTTCTGGATATGAAATTGACACTAATCTGGGATGCTTTACAATCTAGAGGCTTTAGGTTAAGTAAGTTTAAAAGCGAGAAACATATAATGTAGGAATGATAGACATCAATGTTTTGGATTGCAGTGCTCTAATGCTAGTGTATGTGTGTATGCATGCATGCTGAGTGTGGGTGGGTGGTGTGGACACAAGGTACAAGCCTCCAATTATATGCATGTATGGGAGGAAGAGCAAAAAGAAGACAGCCCAACCTGTGGCCTTATGGATGGAGTCTTTTAGTAATTGGGCTTGAGATTAAGCAAGCCGGAGCATTTAATAATTAGGGTTTCTTTATGCATTTTATTGTTAGCTATTTAAGCACTTTTTCTGATTATTGTAAGACAGTTTGAGAATTATAAAAAAACGCGTCTTTCTTTTACTCTGGTGCCAACTTCAATTTTGCTTGGTATTGACTCCAAGCAACCCTTAGGTGCTGACTTCTAGGGTTTATTTTTTATTCTATTGTTTATTTGTTCCATTGAAATAGTGTGGTTGTCCTACGTCAGTGGGCTACTGTTTGTGTGTATTGACATTGCTTTCTTTAACACACACACACTCGCATATGCTTTTTGGATTGAAGTCTTGTGACCAGTTTTAAGAAGGCCTGTTTAGTTGAGTTTACCTTCATCCTGAAAGGGAATATTCAGCCTTTTAACATATTTTCAAAGTACAACTTTGATTTTACACAGTAGACAATATAAACAACATAAGCTGATGAAAATAAGCTAATCTTTTTTTGATACAAGAAAAAAATTATATTCTAGCCTAATTTAAGTGTATATGTGTGTGAAACTCCTTTCTGGAGACTTGAATCCTGGCCTTGCTCCTCACACCCCATACCCCACAGTATTTATTCTTATCTATATGGAAGGCATAGACTATTTTTAATCATCATAAAGTTAACTTTTCTACTATGGTCTCTCTGTCGCACAGGTTGGTTGATACAGCAGTGAAGACATCTCGCAGTGGATACCTCCAAAGATGCCTAATAAAAAATCTTGAGTGCCTAAAAATATGTTATGATCATACTGTTCGTGATGCTGATGGTTCCGTTATTCAATTTTTCTATGGAGAAGATGGTGTAGATGTCCATCAAACAAGTTTCATTGCTAAATTTGAAGCACTAGCAGCTGTGAGTAATTGTTCCTGATTTTCTGAATTGTTATTCTTAAAAAAAACTAGTTTCTTACAACCAACATCTCTTTTTTTGTTTATTTTCAGAATCAAGAAATTTTTTCCAAAAAATTTCGTCAAGGGCTTCACAAGTCCAATGTTTATATTAAGGGATTGCCTTCTTCTCTTGAAAAAAAAGCGAAGGACTTTGTGCATAAGTTTACCTTGAAGGAGAAAAATCCTGATATTTTAAAAGAAAAGGATTTTTTGAAGTTAATGGAACACAAATACATCTCAAGTCTTGCACAGCCTGGAGAACCAGTTGGTGTGCTTGCAGCGCAGTCTGTAGGAGAGCCATCAACTCAGATGACGTAGGATCTCTTATTTAATTATTTATACTTTTTTCCATAAATGCTGCTTAATTTTATATGATAGTGTATAAAATGTTACGCTTGTAATAGTTGCTTGAGTGCATTTGCATATATATATATATATATATATATATGCACTTGAAGTTAGCTCAATTAGAGTTCTGTAACCCCACATTTTTTAAAAAACATGGTTAAATATGTAATTTTGCTCCGCTTTTATGTTTTGCTCCTTCAAAAACATAAAAATACAAGATCAAATAAGATAAAAAAGAATCCAGCAGAATACTTGCATCATGAGATTTCAAACTACAGGTAGGCAACTTAAATTTCAGTCAAACTTCAGGTGGGTAAAGTGTCAAATTTCAAATCACAGGTAGGTAACTTAAATTTCAGTTAAACTACAGGTGGGTAAATTGTAATTTGCCCATATATATATATATATTATATTATATTAGTTTGGTGGTGCATCTTGCGTGTTCATAAGACTGTTGGTGATGTGATCTTGGTGACATTTGGTGGATGCCCATAAATCTTTTGCATTTATTTTAACTTCAGTGTTTTTATCTTGGAGTTATAGCAGCAGAAACTTAGGGTATATCAATGCTTAGTAACAGTTTCTACTTGAAGTGTTAAGTAATTTTACCCTAATCAAACTAAAGCACTTAAATTTTTGAGGGAGCTGACTCTGCCTGTGCAGGTAGATGGTCAACGTTTGTCCATGAGTGATCCAGTGGGGCCATATTCATTTCCTCACTTATTTTTTGGTATTTTCATTTTCTTTCATAGTCCAGTAGTTTCTGAGAACACTTGTTTGAAATCCTGTGTTGAACTGTTAAATTGCATTTCACTATGCATGTTTTTGCCTTCCAAAGAACAATCTTTTGTTTGTCTAGGAATATTTGGGAAGGATGGCAGGTTTTGGTTTAGTATTCATTCAGTAGTTTCCCTTTTATAGTCTTCAAGGTGTTTTTTTTGTTTTATATATATATATATATATATATATAAACCTGCTCCTTGGTGTTTTTATTTTCTGCTCCTTCCTCAGATTTGAGTTGGCACCATCTCAAATAATTTTTAAGTAATAGAGTATTTGAAGAAGATGATGAAGATTTTCCTTTTCATATGGTTATTTATCATTTCTTTAATTCAAATTTGACTGAGAAAAATAGAGAACAGGTATTTTTTAACCAAACTTTTTTTGTGTTAGGAGCCAATAGTAATGATTAGTACATATGTAATATCTGTAGGACTTCACCAGCCATTAAATGATAATTTTATGTAGGCACTGATTGATCATATCTGTAAACATTGGAAGGAGAGTAAATATCAGCGATAACTGTGTTGATGTGGATTGGTTGAATTTATATATATATATAGTTATTGGATTTTTTTTTTGTGGGGGGGGGGAGGGGGGGGGGGGGGGGAGGTGGAAGGGGAGGATAGAGAGAGAAAGGAGATGGCATTTTAGAAATTATGATCTCATATTTAAGAATTTATTTTAAACACAAAAGAAATTCTTTAAATAGAGAATTATTATGCAATATCATTTAGATTGGGTCAGTTATCAGCTGACTATAATTTTCTCCTAGTATAAAATTGACTGAATTATAGGCAATAAATAAAGTGTTTTATTAAAGAATTCTCTCTTAATAAGCTGCTATAACTAGTCATGGACATCAATGGGAAAGGGAAAGGTAATAGATACACAACTACCTTAAGCAAGGATTGTCTATGAAGAATGTTAGTTTCAAATCATGAAATGGTTTACAGAAAATATTGATCCTTACCTAGACATTACCTTGTTTTGGTTCTTAGAAAACATTAGGAAAAGGAAGTGTAATTGTTAAAGGGGTGTCCTATACAAGCAGTTTTTATTTTTGTTTTTATTTTTGTTTCAGTTTCCATTACATATAGTAGCAAACAAACTAACGTAGATCTAGAGAAGGTAGATACGTTGATGTGATTAACAGGAGCAGTGGCGTTATAATCAGTGTGAAAGAGTTATTTTGTTATTATAATGGGCTGACTTCTGGGATTGACCGTCAGTGTCATTATTATTTCCCCAACCCCATTTATGTCTGGAATTTCTTGGTGTCACAATATAGTTTTAGTCAAGGAGGCTAGAGAATGGGTAAAATGGTATTAACTGGTGGTTCCAAATTATGGTAGTGTGAGGATTGGGTTTTATGTATAATGTAGCAGTTTCTGTATTCATGACTTTAAATTTCAATAACTTCTTCAAATTGGTGGATAAAGACATTATACCATTTAGTTCCACATAATAATGATCCTGATGATTTTAAGTGATTTTTTTTAAGCTGTAAAATAATCTATTTTGTCTGAATATTTGTTTTTTTATTTATTTCTTCAGAACAAAAAGGAGATCAAAAAGAAAAAGCAAAATTAAATTGGCAATAGAAGTTTATGCTTTCACATATTAGAAAAGTAAAATGTTGATAGGGCACTTGACCTTTATCCTTCATACAGTCACTGTCCTAATTTTGCTTCCTGTATTTCTGAAATTAAAAATGAAGTGCCTGAACATGCATTTTTTGATTGTTTTGTGAGATAAGCTGCAGTGACTTTCCTTACATTGTATTATGAGCAGCTGACATCTTTCATTCTCCACTTTAGTAGGGTTGACCATCGAGTCTAGCTCCCCCCAGAACCATAACCTCTTTTCTCATCACCTTTATTGGGGGGATGAAAGTCATTTTTTCTGGGTGCAATCAAATAATCATAATGATCATGCTGAATTCGTAAAGGATTTGATTTTAGCTGTTGGAGGTTAAGATAGACATTGAGGTTGAGGAATGGTTGCTTGTGTATTAACATTTAGGAGGTCATATGAACCCTCTGATTTTAAAACTTTTTTATTGGAGGCATGAAGCATCTTTTGTAGTTCTTTTGACCTTTGTCGTAAATAAAAGGGAGTGCTTAATTTTTCCTTTTATTATATTTTATTAGAGCATGCATTACATATTTCAGATGAGCTTTTAGTTTGTCCAAGGTTGTCTAATGTTTTTTATTTATCAGGCTGAATACGTTCCATCTTGCTGGGAGAGGTGAAATGAATGTGACACTTGGAATTCCGCGTTTGCAGGAAATATTGATGACTGCTGCAAGGGATATTAAGACACCCGTGATGACATGCCCTTTCCAAGTTGGGAGGTCAAAGTATGTTGCATATAAATCCATTTTGTTGGTTACATTCTTTTTTACTTTCTTGGAAGTTTCAAGTTACTTCTGCATTGGTTCTGACGAATGGTGACCAAATGTTTTGCAGAATATTACTTTTTTTTGTTTTTTGTTTTTACACAATGTTTCTCCAAGATAGGAACCTACACAGAGACTGTAGAGGTTATAGGATTGGAGTAATGGTTAAAATTAGGTAGAATGTTAGGGCTCATGTATATTCTTGTAACACGGGAATCAATTATTTTGAAAGTTGCTTCTGCCCTATCCCCTCCTTTTCACCAAATAAATGAAGAAGGAAAACTCTGTTTTATGGTACAATGCTTGATTATTGGAGAATAGTATTGTGTCTTAGGGTTGCAAAAACATCCTTTTGTTTAGAGCTAGGATGCACGGACACTTCATTTGGGATACCGTACCCGTGTCGTAGCGGTGTCCAATTTGCTGTATCATGTTATAATTTTTCAAAAATTGCTCGTGTCACCATATTGTACCCGTACTTGTACCTGTGTCTGTGTTGGTGCATCCTAGGTTTAGAGTTTGATAGTCAAATACTATAATGTAGATTTCTCTATTTATTTTTAGATTGGCAGGTGACAAACACAATCAATGGTCTTGAACTAGTTAGCATTTATGTTAATGTTTTCTTTCCCAGTTCCATATTATCCTTTCCTTCCTTTCTCCTTTTCTATTTTTCACTGGCTAGTTACCATTGCCTGTGTTTGTTTGATAGTCAGGCATTATAGTAATGAACACACATGTACATAACTATTAGCTATGCAGAAAAAGAAGTTGATATTTAACTTATTATCTACAGGGAAGATGCCTCTTGTCTTGCTGATAGGTTGAAGAAGATAACTGTAGCAGACATAATAAAGAGTATGAAAGTATCAGTTGTGCCATTTGCTGTTCATGATCACCAGATTTGCAGTATTTACAAGCTTGAGATGACGCTTTACGTACCTGAAAACTATCCAAAAAACACTGATATTTCATTAGAAGATTGGGAGGAAACTCTAGAGGTTGTTTTTGTGAGGGAATTGGAGGATGCCATACAAAATCATCTGCTCTTGCTTTCTAAAATTAGTGGCATAAAAAATTTCATGCCAGATTCAAAATCAAATACATCAAATGGGACAGATGATGATGATGTATCTGGCAACAGATCACAGCGTGAGGAAGACGCTGATGCTGATGAAGATGCTGATGATGGTGCAGTGTCTGATGATCTGGGTTTGGATGTACAAAAGAGAAAACAGCAATCAATAGATGAGATGGATTATGATGATGCTTCTGAAGAGGATCCAAATGAAGGGGAGCTATCAGCTGGCTCTGAAAGTGAAATTGATCAGGCTGAGAATGAAATTGAAGTTACTAAGGATGATGCGATTGAGCCACTTGATGCCGAAGATATATCATATGAACAATCAGGAAAATCCTCTAAGCATAAATCAAAGGACAAAAAGAATGAATCAAAAGCCAAAAGAAAGAAGAGATCCAGGGGAAAACTAGTGAAAAAGGAGTATGATAGAGCATATTTTGTGAAAGCTAAGGGAATGCACTTTGAGATCCATTTTCGATTTACTAATGAACCTCATATTTTACTGGCTCAGGTTTTTTCACCTTCTCTTTCTTTTCCATTTTATAATAGTATCAACCTTATTAAATTCTTTTGCAAATATATTCTATGTTTTTCCCTCTTTTTTTTTTTGGTTTTGTTTGGGGGTTGGGGGGGGGGGGGGGGTGTTGAGGGTGGGGAAGTTTTTCATTGTTTTTTCAGTTCACATCACCCTCTTTGATTACTCCTCATTTTCCATTTAGTCTGTCCTGAGTTTATTGCCCCTTTTTGAATAATAATGACAATAATCTTATCACTTTCCTATATCACCTCTATTGCACAAGTCCTCTAATCATTTTTATGCTGGGATAATGTTGGAACTTGAAATTAATTGTAGTGACTGTATACTGTTTCCCTTCTTTGGAAGAAATAATATTTGGTGGACTTATGGGCTATTAGAATGGTTGCTTTCTCTATTCTTTCAATTTTGTTGCGAAGTTGAGAATATTGTTTTTATGTACATTTGTTGCATTTTTCCATTTGGCTTACATATTGTTCAGTAGTCTGCATTTTTCTGAGTCATGATTTCTTATATCCAAGAGTGTAGCTGGAAACAATGAGGAAAGACACATATTGTTCAATGATTTCTTATGTTGATAGGGCACTTGAATATCTATATTTGCACTCCTCTCGAATGGTTTGTATAAAAGCAATAGATAAGTCAATTCCTTCTAAAACTACGACTTTTCTAACAGAATATTTTATTTTCAAAAAATATATCTACCCAAACTATGGATGAAATGACACTCACCCCCCCTCCCCCCCCCCCCCCCCCCCCCTTAAGGTTCATATAAATGAATATATTTTTTAAAAATGAAATATTTCGTTAGGGAAGTCTGTGTGAGAGGAGTGTCATTTTGTAAAATGTTTGGAGGTGAGTAGCATTCATGAAATATAAAGGATAATTTACCCTAAAATATATATTAATTATTTTTTCTTGAATTTGTTCACTTGTGCTGATGAACATAATCAGAAGTCAGAACATGCCAGCTTGTATTTAATATGAGTCTATTCACTCCATTGGATGTATTGTTAAGAAATGAATTTCAGTCTTGTAAGAACTTGAATGCTGTCTTCTCTCTGATAAGTGTCAAATATTTGTTGGCCTAGAAATAATCACTCAATAGAGGGTTACCATTGGCTCCTTAATAACAAACCATTGTTATTTGATTTTTTGTTGAAAGGTCAATTTAATTGTTCTTGTTCATGTGAGATTTTGTGATTTTGTGATTTGGAGTTTTTGGTGTTTCATTAGTATTGACATTCTTATAATTATTTCTCAATATGAAATTTAATTTTTAATTAAATTTTTTTTTTTGTTGTTGTAGATTGCTCAAAAAACAGCCAAGAAGGTTTACATCCAGAGCTTTGGCAAAATTGACGGGTGTACAGTTGTTACATGCCAAGAAAAGCAAGTGATATTCTATGGTAAAAATCCCAAAGCCAGGAAGGATATCTCGCCTGCAGAAAAGGAAAAAGTTCCAGCACTGCAAGCCACCGGAGTGGATTTCGGTACATTTTGGCAGTTTCAGGATGTTCTTGATGTCAGGTGCGTATATTCCAACAGCATTGATGCTATGCTAAACACATATGGTGTGGAAGCTGCCAGAGCAACTATCATCAGGGAAATACAACATGTTTTCGGTTCTTATGGGATATCTGTCAATATGCGGCACCTAACACTTATTGCTGACTATATGACTCATTCGGGAGGGTATCGTCCAATGAACAGACTTGGGGGAATAGCTAACTCGATATCTCCTTTTTGTAAAATGTCTTTTGAGACAGCTTCTAAATTTATTGTTGAAGCTGCAAGTCATGGGGAGACAGACGAGTTGGAGTCTCCATCTGCTAGGGTTATTCTTGGGTTGCCGGTGAAGGTAGGTACTGGAAGTTTTGATGTTATGCAGAAGTTGGAAATCTGATGTAGAGAGATTGTAGCTTTTATGGATCTGGAATAGATGTGCTTCAACTTGTAGTTTGTTTCACAAATTTTGGGATTTAAAGTATGCTACAACAATGTGCAGCATCAATTGTGTCGTGTGTATATTTAGTTAGTAAAGCTTTTAGCCAGATATCCTAATTTATCCTTAGGTCCACATGACTTGCAACGACAGTTGTATCGGTGTGAATTTTGTCAAGCCTTCGAGATTTCTTCATAGCAAGTACTCTTGTAGAAGTAATATAAGTTGCAAAATTTTGGTGAAATATGATTTTATTTTCAGAATTTTGTGTTAGATATCAAGTTTGTGCTTGAACTATCAATTGTTTTAATTTAGTTCTTTAAGTTTTAATGTCTAAATAAATTCTTTGCAAACAGTAATTATTGATGGGACAGGCTTTTTTAAAACATGTTCTTGTAATGCTAATGTGATACCTGAGACTATATGTTGGTATCAGTATCGCTGAATCGTCAATGTTTTGATTTAGTCGGTGTTCGAAATGATACGATAGCAAATATGAGGAGTAAAAGTTCTCCAAGAAAAAAAGAAGAAACCAAGCCCTAAAAGTGACCAGCTCTGATTTGGAGAGATGTGAAAGAATCCTGGTTGGATCCATATTACTATGTGGTGACGATTTTTCAAATTTTTTCGGTAGCCTCAACTTCCTAATTAAAAATGAACGATAATGTTTGGGCTATCACCTTGTACAAGTGTTCCAAAGATAGAAATTGAAACATGTTCCCCCAACCACAAATGTTTTGTGCAATTTTGACATTTAACATTAAAAATTGTCTCATTTAATACTTCAATTTATATTTTATAATAATTGATAAACACTTTAAAATTTAGAAATGTATGGTATATAAAAAGGGGGCTATAGGTGGGAGCAAAACCAATTTATTTTTAGATTTGTATTTATCTTATAAGAAATTGGATAATTGTAGACTTTTAATCAAATAGGAATTGGTATTTGAGTTCAATTAGGATTAATTTTCATCCGTTGTTATCTTTTATTTATCTCTTTATTTCCTTATATACTTAGTAGGTTTGGATTGAAACCCTAAACGTTTTGTCGGCTGTAGGGTTGAATTAAAATTTTGCAGATTCGTGTCTTGATTGATCGAAGATCCCTCTCGATCAGTTGAGCTAGTCAGCTTTTTAATTTTTATTTCTGCAATTTGTATGTTCTTGAATCTTGACTTGTAGTACTTTGAGCAATGTCTAAAACACTTTATAGATACTAAGATTTATACCTAAACAAGTTTATGTTTTCGGTTTGCCAACATATAAAGCATTTAGAACCTAAAAATTTATATCTAAATATTTAGAACCTAACATTTCATCTAATATGAATAAATTTGGAATCTCCATTCCAACGAGGGCGTTCAAACTTTAGATGACAAAGCTTCTATTTTGTTATTTATTTATTTGTTTTCTTTATAAAGATTGAATTACACTGTTTTCTTCATAAAGTTTGAATTACATTTGTTTCCATTTTTAGGACTAAGGTAGGTGCGTTTAAAAAGTAAGGATCAAAACAGGAATCTGCCCAAAATACAGGGACCAAAAGTGCATTTTCACCATCAACAAAACTATATAGCTTTTGAGTTGTTTTACCAACTCATTGTGAATGTTGTATAAAATTTTGGGGCCTCAAGCTATCAAGTACCAAGAAATCAACTATCCCATCTCTAGGAGAAATTACACCTTGTCTCTAGTGTATGTATCTGCTCTCTTATATGGAGGTGGACACCACACCTGCTCCACCTCCATGTGAGAGGGAGGATACATGTATTGAATGCATGGTATACCTCCATATCTAGAGAGTAGAGATGATTACCAAACAAGCAAGCTAGTACATGACATTTACAAATTGCAAGAATCATGCTTATGGAGAACAACCTTTCCATAATCATAGCCATGAAATACATACATTGTTCAAAGAAAATTTTCAAACAAAATCAATGCTCATTGATAACAACCTTTCCTTAATCATAGCCATGAAATACATACACTGTTCAAATTTAGTCTTCAAACAAAACCAATGGCTCCTGTTTGACTTTTGGAACTCTTCTTGTCACTATTATAAACTCTGTTTGGACAATACTTTTTAAACTTTTCTTGTAGATATCTCAAACGCAATGAGGAACTGATTAAATAAAACATCGATCTTTCACGTGGATTCATCAATAATCTCGTCATGAACAAATATAAAGGTTCATTTGACATCAATCTACTAATTTTAGAGACCAACCTCATTTCTCTATTCACCTGAAACACCTCAACCTCTAAAGCAGTCCATGTCCTACGACTACCGTTCATTTTTATTCTCTTTGGACGGGTGCCTAATCCTACACATTTGCTACTTTTAGATATGGTAAATGAAGGAATATTATGGACGTCATCTAAACTGATGCCATTGGAGGGGTTGATTTTTGGCTCATGGAATTCCAAGTCCCTTGAAGAGTCCCCGAAACCCTCTTGTACTGTTAGCTTCAAAGAATTACTTCCTTTGATGCCAATTGCGGAGCTTCCGAATAAGATTTTCAAGAAGCCTATACTTGGCTGGCCACCTTTGTCTACAAAAAGTTTATCAAGGTATTCCTAAATGAATTAATAGAAAACCACAGTTAGAAATTATATACATGGTTCCAAATTTAGTGTAGAACAAAAGCAACACTCTCTCAACTGGAATTGATACTAACCTTGGACTTACTTTGTAGCCATGATACGTCCGCTGTACAGTTGAGGGCTAAAGATGAATTCCTTATTCTTAATAAATTTTTCCCAAATTTGCCACTTGTAAATTGTAATGAATATCTCTATATTTGTTCACAGCATCTACTAAACTAAACTCCAAGTTAAATTTCTTATCCAATCCCTTTTTAAGATATTTAAACTCCTTTATACCCATTTTTTTGTCGTCAAGGTCTATTTCATTGCACAACAAAAAATAAAATTTCAAGATTTCTGGTGTAGTCAAATCCGCTTCTTCCATCTGGGGCCGTTTACCATTATCCATATTTTGCTAAATGTAAAAAAACAAAAATGGAATATTAGCTTTGTCCCAAAAAGAAAACCCAAAATATATATATATATATATATATATGACAACATAAAAGTGACAACAACAAATAAGGAAATAACGGTAATATATATACAGAATTTATGATGTACAATTTCAAATCTCCCCACCATATTAAGAGAAATTATTGTGTACTCTCGGAGAACCATAAATGCATACTCCCTCTTCTCACATGAATGGTGAGTCCCACTAATTAAATTCATGGTGGGACCCACTATTCATGTGAGAGAGAAGAGTACGCATTTATGGTACTCCGGGAGTACCTAATAATTTTTCAATGAGAAGTGGTCAAAACAGCTAGCAATTTTTTGTAATATATATTCAGAAACTTTCAAAAAGATATTGTAATAATGTTTAGCAACGTTATTGGGGCATTAACTTCATAGCATTATGACCTTTTCTTTGTTCCCAACGTACAGATTGAGATTTTGGCAAAGACAATATTTGATGTCAGGTTTATATTATATTATAGTATATTATATATATATATATATATATATATATAGAAAGAAAGAAAGAAAGCTATTGATAATATATATTGATTTCAATAACTTTATGACCATTTAATTGATATCAAACCCTTTTGATTCTTTGGCTAAGGACAAGTTACATGTCCGGCTCTATATATATGGAAAGAAATAAAAGTTTCAAGATACACATTATTTTGAATTACAAAGTTGCAGACTTTCAAAAACCATTTTTATTATTGTTCTAAACACTTACCATCTATTGCTTCTTACTATTCACAAAAATAATTTATCTTTTACTATTTTGTTTTGAAAAGTAATAAAAAATAATTTTAGATTTGTAAAAGAAAAATAAGATTTGTTTTTAGAAATAAAAAAAAAGGACTTTTTGAAAGAGGATTCACATTCATGAGATTAATTTATTATGCATGCATCACATATTAAAAAAAAAACTTCAACCTAACTTTCAATCCTTTCTTTTAAATTTCAAAATATGCAATTTTATAACAAAGAAAACTTTTAAGAAAAAAAATCAGATCTGAAAAATACAGATCAGTTTTGAGTCTTTAAAAAAATCAGATCTGAAAAATACAGATAAGTTTTTGAATTAAAAAAAATCAGAACTGTATTCAATGAAAATGCAAATCAGTTTTGAGTCTTTAAAAAAATTAGATCTGAAAAATACAGATCAGTTTTTGGATTAAAAAACCAGATCTGTATTTAATGAAAATACATATTAGTTATTGAGTTTTTAAAATAATCTTTGATAGTCATTAGCAGATTTTGAAACTCAAGAAAACGAATTACAATAAACAATCATCTAAGAACATGTTTAAGAAAATTCTAGCAAAGTATCTAAGCAGGGTAATTATATATCAAGAAAAAAACATAATAAAACATGCTAAACATATTCAAGCATCAAACAATAACAAAAAACTAATGGAAGAAGAAAAGAAAGAAGCAAAACCGAATACCTTTTGCATGAGTGTGCTCTTCTAATGAAAGAATATTTTAGAATTCAAAGAAGTTTGTTCACCTTTTTGAACCCATCTCTCTCTCTCTCTTTCTATATATATATATATATATATAGAAAGAAAGAAAGCTATTGATAATATATAATCACATCAAAATATATATATATATATATATATTGATTTCAGAGAGATGCTACGTCTACAACATTTTTACAATATTTTTACAACAAATCACAGGTGGTTAGTTGTTATTGGTTCAAATTTGAAACTAATACTAAGATTACTTTTTTGCCCTAACAATAACAACCAGTAACAACCTTCCACTTAGGATTTGTTGTAAAAATGTTGTAGACATATCATTTCTCTTGATTTCAATAACTTTATAACCATTTAATTGATATCAAACCCTTTTGTTTCTTCGGCTAAGGACAAGTTACATGCCTGGCTCTATATATATGGAAAGAAATAAAAGTTTCAAGATACACGTTATTTTGATTTACAAAGTTACAGAATTTCAAAAACAATTTTTATTATTGTTCTAAACACTTACATCTATTGCTTCTTACTATTCACAAAAATATTTAATCTTTTACTAAATTTTTTGGGAAAAGAAAGTACTATAGAGAGCTTATATCTTATGAGTAGTGTAGGCTCGCAGAGATAATCAGTAAATGTGGTTAGGCTATTGTATCCTGGGGACAATATGTAGAAATATTTTGTCTAACTATATTAGATATACCATAGACGACAAGATTTGTCTCAAGACAGTGACTTGGCTCACACCTCATCTATGCCACCACTTTTGGTAAAATCAAATCGTGTAATTTCCAAGGAAAAGTCAAGTATTATCTCTTCTTTATTTCTGACAGGTTTCATCTGGCAGATGATGTCCTTCAATGAGATAACCAACCAGATGAAATTGATCAAAGAATAGTAGTAGGAAAAGGGCACGTGAACTATGCACGTCATCATCACATTAAACAAACAAGCATAACATAACATGACATATACATATCAAAACAAAAGGGGAAAAAAAAAACTAAAAACTAAAATGGGTAAAACTGTTCGTGTGTGTAGTGATTACTCACCTAGATATGTGTTAGTGCATAAATGGACAGTTTTATAATAGAGTTGTCACTTATTTTTACAAGAAAAAAGAAAACCTTCATGAATACCTCTTTGTTGATTAATTTTGAAATTAAATAATTGGAATAATAAAACAAGAAAAATTACATGGCTTTGATCCTAAATAAAATCATAGAAATAAAAAAATTACATTATTTTGGTCCTAGATATAATCTTAAAAAAATAAAAATACAATGCTTTATTTTGGTCTTTATGAAACTAATAGTCATATCATGTTATGCGCTATTCTAATCATGTTATGAATTGTAATAAATTAAATATGCTCATCATGTGAAATTACATAAATTAAAATTTAATCTTAATATGCATGGTCATACTTTTACATGCATAAACATGTTAATCTTAATGAAATTAATTATGATACAAATAAAATTAAATTTAGATCATTACCTACGCACATCCTCTTGCAAATGATATGATGGCAGATCACTCTAAAAATTATAGAATAAGTTGCAATCCTTATTTCTTATAGTGTTATCCATGATCACTTGGGAAAATGGGTAGTAGGTTTTTCTTGTCACATTGAGATTGCTTTTAATAATAAGGCTGAATTGTGAGATGTTAGACATGGTTTAATTACTGCTTGGGACATGGATATTAAATTTTTAAATGCTAATGTTGATTCCACTTTTGTTCTTACATGTCTAACTTCTGCTGGGAAATTGGCTCCAGAATTGTTTCCCATAATTTCTGATTACAGGACGCTCCTCAGCAGGGAATGGGTGGTCCATCTACACCACATATAACGTGTAGCAAACTCAATAGCAAATGACCTCACGAATAAGGTGAGGATGAAAACTAGCCTTTTGGAAACGTTTAATGATTGTCCATTGTTTATATTCTGTAAATATGGATGAGACTTTTTGTGTATAGAGACTCTGCGTGAGTGCCCTTTAGTTCCTGTAACTGGACACCTTTCATAGGTGTTTCTTGAAAAGCTATTGGAACAACAACTCAACAAACACTTGGCAATAACTTAATTGAATGAGTTTTGCAAATTTAAGACAAATTAGTTATTTTCATCCTCTATTGTACCCATCCCTTAAATCTCTCTCATATATTGTTCTAACCCATGAGATTCAGGCTTCAACAACCTAAATTCCATTTGTTCTCTCTACATTGTCCCTCTCCAATTGTTAAATTCCATGAGAGGAGATTAAATTTAGAACATACATAGAGTCCTTCAAAGTTCTTTATTTTTGTCTGGTGCTTGAGAATCATTGAAGTTGTCTTGGGTTCTAAGAAATGTTACACCACTCAATATTTTTTAATTGGATTAAATTGTGACAAATCTACCATTAGATTACATTATCATCATTTACTCTTCATTCCTGCAAAATTTCAAGGTGATCAAAGATTAATAGCCATCTCATCGATCAATTTTTTAAATTCAAGTTTTTGTATTTTAAAATAATGCATAAAAGATGAGTTTATAGATCAAATGATAAATAATATCCAATTAACATGAAAATTGGCATGATCATTAAGAACATATAGAACATGTAATTAAACGGTGAAATTTTCAAAATATGAATTCTATAACAATTTATTGGGTGGTGTAACATTGGTTAGAGTTCCATTAGGTGTAATTTGAACCTAACCCATATATATATATATATATATATATGTAAGTACACTTTTCTTTGTCATCTAACCCTTTACCCTTATATACTAGAGATTGGAGTAACGCCAACACTACAAGCTCTTCATAATTCCAGCAAAATTTGTTGAACAACACCTTTTTAGGAAAATATTAGATGAATAGCATGCGGTTGAACTTATTTAGTAAGTTGGACTGTTTTTGGAACTCAAGTTCCAATCCAAAATCAAGTTTACCAAACTCGATTTCCTCTTGGTGTAGTTGTCTGACGTGGATATTTTTTTTTAAACATGTGGAACTTGAGTTTTCTAAGCTCGAGTTCCTATTTGGTAAATACCCGCTTGGAACTCGAGTTTAGTAAACTCGATTTCCTGGTGGGTAAATTTTTTACCCACTTGGAACTTGAGATTAGTAAACTCAAGTTCTTGGGAAGTAATTTTTTTTTTTTTTTTTTTTCAAATGGAACTAGAGTTTGCCAAACTCGAGTTCCAATTAATTTCACCAACCACCCCAATTGTTTCAGTTTCATAACTCACAAATATATCAGATTAAACACACAGATCACAACTTTCCCAACTCTCTCCCACGCCCAAACTCTCTTTTTTTACTTCAAACCTAGCAACTTTCATTGATCACTCTACAAAATTAATAGCTTCATTCTTCTTCAATTTGTAGGTAAATATCTATACTTTTTTCAAAAAAATTTTGTTAGACCTAGTTAATTAAGTTTTCATTTGGTAGATATATATACACATACCACTTTTATAGTGTTTATGAGTACTGTGTTATTTGTTCTTCGTAATGTGTTTTTTTTTTTAAAAAAAAAAATGTATTTGTACTTGGTTGTTGTTCATTCTTTGTAATGGGTTGTTCTTTGCAATGTGTAATAGGTTTTTCTATGAAATGGGTTGTTATTTGTAATGTGTATGAGTAACATGTTGTTATTATTTGCAATGTGTTGCTATTTGTAATGGGTTGTTATTTGTAAGGCATAATGATTTTTAATTTTTAAAGGTTAGTGGCCATATAAAAATTTGCTTGAGAATAAAAATTCAAATATTTGTATTTGCTTGGAGACAATATTTTATATGTGTTTGGTTAATCATACAATATTTATCTTTAATAAAAATTTGCTTGGAAATTTCAAAAATATTATCTCCAATGTTATATTTTGGTGGACCATACCATGTTATTTTTACTTGGCAAACCATACAATGTTATATTCTATATTTTGTATTTGCTTGGAGATAATAAAATTTCAATTGTTTATAATTGTTTAGTGGACCATACAATGTTATCTTTATATTTGCTTGGAGATAATATTTTATAATTCATATCGGATAAAAGTGTTATACTTGTCACTAACTTTTAGCAAACTCATTTGACTTTGAATAGACTTGTAATGAGTTCAATTGATTTATATCTATATTATGGTAGGGAGCCTTGCAGTGATGTGATTCATGGAGTGACGTATGAAGGATCTAGTAAAAGGTTGGAGATTATTCAGCTAAAAAAATGGCGAGAGATCAGTTTGAAGAAGCTGAAAAAGAAAATTATGAAAGAGCCAAATTTGGACCGTTGGTTCCATGACATAACAATTATATATCATGCTTCGCATGCAGTTTTCAGTGATCGCATTGTCTTCATGCCTATTGAAATAAAAGGAGAGAAGCAAGTTAAGATTATGTGTGGAGCCTCATACAGAAGTTGGTGGTGAAGATGTGCAACAAACAACTTTGGAGGGGGATGGAAGTGAAGAATTACAATCATTACATGCTGATGGACATCCAACTCTTACTCCATGCACCACAATTGGGAGTTATACACTACCATGTCATGAGACACCAACTCCAATGGAGGTTTGCGGATCTAGTTATCAATAAGAATGTATTCAATCTCTAGGGGGGAAGATGAAGGCAATGTTGATCATGGTAGAGATGAGTATGAAGAGATGATTGAGAGAGATGACTTCTACGAGTACGTTGATCACTATGAAAATGCTGACAATGCTCATAATGATGTTGTGGATGATCATGATGATGATGCTATGGAGTTTCATGATGATATATAGGCGATCATATAGGTGTGCAACATGTTACGAATATAGTCCCTACCTACGAAGCTTATAGACCGTCATTCCATGCAAACACTTGGGATAATATGATTGATTCTTCAAATGTTAAGATACCATTTTCATCAAATTGGGTGTGGGGAATGAATTTTAGCAAGGGGTTGATTTTCCCTAATAAAGAGGCGGTGAGGCAAGCATTAATAGTGTACTCTATGGATAACAAGAAGAGTTATATAACTAAGAAATCCAACTAGCAAATATTGCATGTGAAGTGGGTGAATGGGTCATGTGCATGAAAAGTCTGAGCATTCTCACAATGGAAACTTAACGGACTATGGGCAGTCACATTGTACAGCGGTCCTTACACTTGTCCATTAGTTGGGGTGAACAAAGATGGTAGAATGATGGATTCAAATTTCTTGCCCAAGAACTTCATAAATATGTACTTGAAGATCACACTTGCAAAATAAAGGATCTCCAAAAGCTTATGAAGGAAAGGTTTGAGCACGAAATATCGTACTACAAGATATGGGATGTGAAACAAAAGGCCATCACAAACATACATGGGAATTGGGGAGAGTTATACCAAAAGTTGTACAAGTTGTTGTTAGCATACAAGGACAACAATCCAGGTACACAAGTGTCTTATCGGTCGATCAACGAGAACACACCAGGTACTATTATATTCAAGTATGTGTTCTTGGCTTTTGCTCCTTTCATTGCTGGATTCGCACAATGTAGGTTAGTAATTAGTATTGATGGAACTCATCTTTACAGAAAATATAAAGGAAAGTTGTTGATTGCAATGGCTACTAATGCTAACAATGAGATTTTTCCGCTTGCCTTTGTAGTTATGGATGATGAGACGAGGGCCAGTTAGAGATGATTTTTATCTTGCCTGCAGACAGCGATACAGCATGTGGTACCCGATTCCAGCATTTGCATGATATCTAACTGACATAGAGCTATTGTATCTTTCATTGCACAGTGACCACATGATTATGTACCAGTATATCATCGATATTGCATTAGACATGGAGCTGCAACCTGCTCTAATGACTCATTTAGAGCTGTAACCTACTCATAAAACTATTTGTAAGCCTATACAAACAAACAAATTCATGCACATAGAACCACAAAAAATAGATGAAATTAAAATAACAATAAAGCACTTGAAATACCAGGTGGGAACCTGTGCCGCATCTCTTTGGTTGGATGATGCGAGTGGATTTCCGTTTAGGGGGAGCGTGATTGTTTACATCGTGTGGCTGCTCAACTTAATCATGTTGCCCCTGCTCAACATGTGGTTGCATCGCTTATGCAACATGTATCAAGGGAGAAGAGGAGGTAGGAGGCAATTGTGTATGACTCGGGCTAGTAGACATGAGCTCAACTTGGGGTGTTTGAAGGCTAGGGGTGGGTATAATTGTTTGGGGGGAGCTATAGGATGGGGCGATAGGCGAGTTGTGGTCAACGGTGGTGGTGTGTGGGGAGGACTCAAATTCAACTTGGGTAAATCACAAGGGAGATCCGATGTTAATAAGAGGGATGGGTGGCATAGGGGGCCAGTTGTGTCACGAGGGGTGGACAAGGGTGGATCAGGGGTCTCAGTGACAAGATGAGGAGTGGGTGCGCGTCGACGATGTGTATGCACTAAAAAAACTAAGCTCGTACCGGGCCCTACATCTAGTGTTTCAGTGTGGTTTGCTGCTTCATCACTAGCTAGCACATCAATGCGATCAATCTTATCCACATCCTCAAGGGCTTTTTTGATGAACTTGTATTCTTCAGAGTTTTCATCGAACCAACTAAGGACAGCTAGTTGGTTGGCAATTTGTCATTAAATCACAGGCATTATTGAGTAGGACACAGACATGACATTAAACACAACTTGCAAAACAAAATAAATTTGTGCACATTACCAAAATTTCCATTTTAGCGCTATTGCGATCAGTATACAGTTGAGTGATCCTACGATACCACACCATATATAGATGATGACATGACATCCCCTCCTTTATCCTCTTTGCATGACAAATGTACTCGGAACGATCATTCCATTTCTAAATATGGATTGCATGTTCCACCCTCCAATTTTTTTCTACCTTGAACCTCACATCTACTTTATGCAATTCGCGATTGGTATCAAAATCTTCAGGTTGTTCCTGCTTTAGCACAAATTGTCGGAGGACATGATCAGGTAGGTGAAACTCTACAAGCCAAAAACATATAAGTGGAATTTTCAACCTCCACACATTACTTTCCTCAATGTAAAAATCAAGAGAAAGACGGCTTAATTCATCCGCATATGGCTCCCATTTAACCTATAGTAGCCACCAACAAAAGCAACCACGTTAAGCAATTTTCTCATAATTTGCATAACTAATTCAATAGTAGGCAATGAAATACTTTTTTATGATTTTGATTATGATGGGTGTAATTTCAAAGACATAAATTGATAGAAACGTTGTATAAAAATAAGTATTATACTTGGTTGGGCCGTGTTGTGGCAATTTGATTGCGATATGTGAAAAGCACGTGTGTAGAAGCGTTCTTTGTACGCTTAGCCCTTGCCCACCTACAAGCACGTAACATAGCATGGTCATTAGTCGTTTACATAAAACTTGAATGATAAAATGATTGTGGCATAATACGTCTAATGATAGCACAGTAATTATGCAATATATACTTACTTCATGGCAAGAGGAATTGGTGGTGCTGGTGGACCATAAACACCCTCTGGTGGGAGCACCTTCTGTGGCGACATATGTGGGAACCTGGCATATTATATAGGCGAAAACTACATTTTCGTCCCTACATTTTCACGCGATTCCACTTTGGTCCCTAACTATTTTTTTCACCGCTTTTAGTCATTATCCAGGAAAATGTGTCTTGTTTTTGACCCTCCCGTTACATCAGAGACGAAAAATGCACATGTGGCAAATGGAGTGCACTGTTGGCACACTAAAAGCTAACGTGGCCATTAAAATAATAATAATAAATGTTATTTGGCATTAAAAAATGCCACATCAGCATCTAAATTAAAAAAAAATTAAAAACCAAAAATCACATGAATTGAGATCTAAGTGTGTCTTGAACAAGAACACAAACCCATAAATTTTTTTTAAAAAAAAAAAAAACCACCCACCCTCACACTCCAATCTCCTACATTTCCCTTCTCTCTCTCTCTCTCTCTCTCTCTCTCATCACCCAAAAAAAGCAACAATGGAAAAAAGAAGAAAGCAAAGAAAAACGTGGAGGATGTGACATTGCAAACAGCGCTAGACTAGACCTGTGGGCCCGGTGTCGCCGACTGTAGCCCAATACAGCAAGGTGGGCCCTGCTACATAGTGGTTACGGCGTTGTACGCGTTCAATGACTATTACCTCAAGCATGGCTTGAGCATCGACAATTGCTCCTTCAATAACACTGTTGCCCTCACTTCTTTGAACCCCAGTCAATCCCAAAAACTCTCTTTCTTTTTTATTTTCTTTCCTTTTTTTTCCTAATTGGGAATTAGAATGTTTGGAAGGTTATTAGATCTGATTTTTGTAAAAGCTTTGTCTTTTTTCTTTTTATTTGTCCTATTAACTTTATTGATTATGAATCTCTTTGTGGAAATTGAGTTGGGGTTTTTTAGGGATCCGAAAAGGCTCCAACCCTTATTGAGTTATGATGATAGGATTTGATGGGTATGGTTTTTTGTTTCTAAATTTACAATTTTTCTTTAGTGCAGGTCATGATAAATGCAAGTTTCCATCCAGGTAATAGTTCAGAATTCAGTTTCAGTTTTGGAGGTTTTTTTTTTTTTTTTTTTTTTTTAATTTCTGGGTTTGTGTTCTTATATCTAAATTTATGGTCTTGTTGTTCTTGTTCAAGACACACTTAGATCTCAATTCATGTGATTTTTGGTTTTTAAATTCTATTTTTAATTTTTTTTTTAATTTAGATGCTGACGTGGCATTTTTAATGCCAAATAACATTTTTTTTTTTTTTTTATAATTTTAATGGCCACGTCAGCTTTTAGCGTGCCAACAGTGCACTCCGTTTGCCATGTGCGCATTTTCCGTCTTTGATGTAACGGGAGGGATAAAAACGAGATGCGTTTTCCAAGATAGGGACTAAAAGCGGTGGAAAAAAAAGTTAGGGACTAAAGTGGGAATCGCGTGGAAATGTAGGGATGAAAATGTGGTTTTCACCTATTATATATCCACAATTGGACCAAAATCAATGCTCCACCAATTTTCTTTGTCGTCTTTTCGGTTGCCTTGCACAATTGTCAATACAACCATGATAAGGCTGCACTACCCCAACTATACTTGGTTGGATTATGAAGGTTCTCCATGAACTCCAACCACATGAGGTGGACCCTATCTCTGGACTTGTCAACAAATACCATATCCCCTAGTAGGGCTAGTACATAGCAGCGAGCACACTGATGAACCTACAACTCATTGGCATCCAAAGGCAGCGGTTTTGCAATTCGGTCAACGTGCGCTTTTATTTGAATCCTTTGACCATCTAGCACGGTTTTATTTTCACTTGGAATTTGAATTCCAAGCATTTCATCACACACAGTTTTCCATGTTCTTTTAGTGAACCCAACCATTGCCTTACCCTCGATGGACATCCCCACTGTAGACACTTGATTTTGCACCCATAATTTAATCATGGAAGATGGCTAGAGTGACCATTCATATACCCAAAATTTAGAGTTGCATTACATGCATTAATTCATTCATTGCATATCATAAAAATGATCTTGAGGGTCTAACGGTCACAATGGTATGTCCGATTTCCAAATCGGACCGTCGGATTGAAAGATATCACATGATCAAGTTTTCACGATCTGCATGCATTTTGTTTGAGTGGAACCGATCACGCATGATTAATTTAAATTAATTTTTTTTGGTTAGACAATTAAAATTAATTAAATAATTTTGTGATTGGTTGTTGGTTAGTGTCAAAAATAGACCTGCTTGCATGAGAATTAAGTGGATAATCAGATAACAAAGAAGTTGTGGATAATCAAGCCTTTTTGGAATATTTATATACAAGATAATTATCACTTTAAAGACTTGAATATCAAGAAAAAGGGATTAATTTTTAGAATACGGATTAAAAATGTGTCTAGGTACAATTCTCGACTCGGGGACTTCCTAATTGAGATAAAGCCTATCTTTTTCAACTTTTTAGATATAAGGACGCATTTCAATTTTTATTTGATCTCATTTAGCTTATTTTTTTAATCCCAACCTCTATAAATAGAGGAAACAAATTAGAATTAGGGGCTCTTCTTTTCTGACTTTTCTGCTCCCCATACGTTAAAGATGTTCTAGAGGATTTTGCTTAAGGAACTTCTTTTTTGTAAGTAAAGTATTTTAGACTTCAAAGAGGTGAACAAATTTCTTTGATTTCTAAAATATTCTTTCATTAGAAGAGCACGCTCATGCAAGAGGTATTCTGTTTTTCTTCTTTCTTTTTTTCTTCCATTAATTAGTATGTTTTTGTTTGATGCATGAATATGTTTAGTATGTTTTATTATGTCTTGTTCTTAATATATAATTGTCATTATTAGATACTTTAGATGATTGTTTATTTCAATTCTTTCTCTTTGACTTCAAGATTTGCAGTGACTATCAAAACTTTTTTTATGAAGATTCCAAATTGATATGTATTTTCATTAAATATAGATCTGATTTTTCTAAACACAAAACTGATTTGTATTTTCATTAAATATAGATCTGATTTTTCTAAACACAAAGCTGATCTATATTTTCGTTAAATACAGATCTGATTTTTTTTTTTTCTAAACTTAAAGCTAATTTGTATTTTCATTAAATACAGACCTGATCTTTTCTCTAAACTAAAAACTTATCTGTATTTTCATTAAATACAGATCCGATTTTTTCTGAAAAGTTTTCTTTGTCATAAAATTGCAGATTTTGAAATTCAAAAGAAGGGATTGAAAGTTAGGTTCAAGTTTTTCTAAATATGTGATACATGCATAATAAATTTGTCTCATGAACGTGGATCCTCTTCAAAAGTCTTTTATTTATTTATTTATTTTATTTGTGTCCAACACAAATCTGATTTTTCTTAACAAAATCATTTTTTTTTTTTAACTTTGCAGAAAAATGGATCTGATTCTATTTAACAAAATCTTATTCTTGCTGTTACATAAAAACAGATCTGATTTTTTTTTTTTTTTTTACAAGCCAATTTTATTTTTTAAAATTTTCAAAATAGATATGAATTTCTTTATAAAAAAATGACATATGCAGAAGGCAAAGTTATTAAAAATTAATTTTTGAGTGTTTGTCATGTATGTTACAACATATCATTCAACATCATGCAAAAAAAGGGTATATTGGCCATTAGAGTCTAGAAGACCAGACTCTGTCTAGGCGGAATGGGTGCCTAACACCATCCCATTCCATAACCTAGCCCCTGAGCTTAGGATTTTTGGATAGATAGATTAGTGTTTTGTCTTTTAATTTTGGTAGATTGTAACTAGGACCAATGCTTTGTATTTTTCTTTATTCAATCAATGACATTAGAAGTATTTTGAACATGTAACTTGTATTTTTTTTTTCTTTTTTTTTTGTATAAAAAAATAAGTGGCGACTCCACACCACTACCCAAAAGAGAGGTGCCCTTACAAGCACCCAAATCTCTTTTTTTGAGAGCACCCCTTTTGCGGTCTCTCACACCCATTATAACTTCCACATCTTGTAGTGTGATCATCATCTCACCATGTGGAAGGTGGACAGAATGGGCCTTTAGGCGCTATCGCTCTACAAATGCAATGATCAATGCATAACCAAGTTTTATGGATGGGACCATGTGTAGACGCTCTAAACCAAGCAACCTCACTATGGCAATCACACACTCATCTACCATAGGATCTTGATGTGTCAAATCTTCATGGCGACATCAACAATTTAGTGTGCTAGGAGGACCCTGCAAATTTTTTAACAATAGATAAATATCTTATACTTTGATCAAATACATAATATGCCATTAAAGAACAACTCAACATCCAAAAGCAATAGTATAATCTATAAGTTTATTTTTGAATCAATTTCAGGTTTCTTCTATCACTTCAAAAAAAAGTTAATAAATCGCCAAATACCATTATGCAAAAATTTTTACTTGGCCTCTAGGGTTCCAAAGTAACTCAGATCGATGATTCACTTATTCCGTCAAAACGCTATGATCAATGGGTCCAGGATCTATCGTCGTGCTGCAAAAAGTTTTTATGTCATATCAAATATTAAAAAAAAAAAAAAAAAAAGACACAAGATATATGCATAAATGAGCCAAGTATGAAAGGAAAAAGAGAAGACATAGGATTTAATTTAAACCATACAATATAAAATATCGACTAAAATCTTTTAAATTTACAACATTCAATAATCAAAGTAATAATAAAAAAATGCATATGGCTGACATTGCGTAATCTTTTAAGGATCCATAGCTGACACAAAAAAAAAAAAGAAAAAAAGAAAAAGAAAAGAAATGGAAGATAAAGTACAAGATCCCCACAAGCCTATATGCTAAAATCCTAGACTTATTCTCTAGTGCAGTATGATTTTTTGTCACATTATCAAATTTGGGTTATTCTAATGATACTTATGTAGTAGGTCCTCTATAACTACTATAAGTGATGCTGGATAATAACACTTTTAATTAGAATTGTAATCATCATTTTTTTTTTAATAAATATAATTCATGTTTTAGGTGGTCACCACAAGAAAAAATTGATCACAGTCTAGATATCACATAAGAAAAAGATCATGAACATGGTCAATTGCAATTTATAGCAACAAATAAGTAGAAAATGAATAAACAATCTGAAGACCTCAAAACCAAAAATAGGAGAAATTCTATTTTTTATATCTAAGCAGAAAGTTTGATTCTAGCAAAAGAAATACTGCAATGAACCTAATACAACCATTTCTCATATTCTTTTCTATAAAATCAAAAAGGAAGCAAGGTAAAAAACAAAAAGATCTAAACTTTCTTTCCAGGACTTGTGTACATTTTCTCAGCAACCCTAACAAAAGTAAATAAATTTAACTCCCAAAAGAAAAAGAAAATAGCAATAGTAATGGGTTTTGTTTTCTTGATCGTTTGAAACGATCCAGAATATTTGAAGTCACAGCAAACAGGCTAATAACACTAAAAAGTAAAGAAAAAAAAAAATCCTAGATAAGAAAAATAGAGAAGTGAGAATGAGACATATCTTGCAGGCATGACCAAGGTCAAGAACATGAGGAAGATGCTGAAGTATTGAAACAAGGGACTAAGTTCCATGTGGTTTTTTTTTTTTTTTTTTTAAATTCCACGTTAGAGTTATGCTAGTTGGACCTCGAGTGTAGTAAAGTCAATTTTGGGTTGGAACTCTAGTTTGCCAAACTCGAGTCGAGTTCCAAAAATAGTCTAACTAACTAAATAAGTTCAAACGCATGCTAGTCATTAAATTTTTTCCTAAAAATGTACTATTTACCAAGTTTTGCCTCATACTCCCAGTCTCCAAAGTCTTAAGTACACTTTCTCTCCTGACTAGAGTTGAGATGCTATGCCGTAAGTTTTTTTAGTTTTACTTTTATATATATATATATATATATATAGTATTATTGTTGTTACTTTGATTTGCGACGTGTTTGTAAAAAATCCGTTTGTTGTTGGCTATATTTTCGACTTATTTCGAGGAAAATCATGTTGGGTTGAAAACCCAAAAATTTATTTTTGTCTTCTTCAAGGTTTAGTGGCGAAGATATTAATTTTTGTCTTTTTGAGGTAAACAAGCTAGGTTGATTGTTGATGAGTTTTTTTTATGATGAAGGTAGCTTTTAAGTTTTATTTTATTTTATAGATTCTTTTAGGGTTAAAATGTAAATTGCACCCTCCAACTTTACTTTTGTACTATTAAGTTTTCTAAATTTCAAATTTATTCAATTTAGACATTCCATCCAATTTTGTTAAAAATTTTCCATTAAAAAAAATATTTTATAGATTTTTCATGTGAGAATTTGTTTTTCAAAGTTCTTTTTTCATTAGTTAATTGTAAAGGAATTGGACAAAATATATGAATTGAATAAATTTAAAATTTAGAGAACTCAATTGAAAAGTAAAGTTAGAGAACTAAAATGAATTTCAGCCAAACTTAAAGGATGCAATTTGTATTTAATCAATTTTTTATGATTAGAATGAAGAAGATGTGTTTCTTTTACCAGCTTCTATTTTAGAGGATATATCAACTTTTTGCTTCAATTTGTTCCCTTTGATTTCTTTTTTAGTACATTTTATTTTGACAATGACACAGAAGACCAGCATAGAAAGACACATGATGGATGAAAAAATTGATGCCATGGATCAGATATCTGATTTCCTGAAATGATCTTGCATCACACATTGTCCTTCCTACCCCGAAAAGATGCAGCTAAAACTAGTCTCTTGTCTAAGAAATGGAATTGTGTATGGTGTTCATTCCCCATCTTGGATTTTGATCAAACCTGTTACCTTGATTTTGATCGTTTTCTCTTCTGAAATACACATAGAATTGAAGAGTTCATCAAAATTGTGGACAAGTCTTTAAGTAGATTTCATGAGCATAAGTTGCTGATACAGAAATTTAAACTTCACATGACCCTTGTTGACTTGAAGTAGGCTTCAGTAGTTGATAAATGAATACAGTAGGCCTTGCAACATAATGCCAAAGAGATTGACCTTAAGATTAAAACAAAAGGGGATACATGGTATACTTTTCCTGGAACAATACTCGTTACAAATTCAACTAGTGGTTGCAAGTATGAGCAACCATTCTATAGGAGTGCTGTGAAGTTAAATGCCCTACAAAATCTGTGGCTTAAGGATATTTATGTGAGTGAAGAGACTCTCCAAGATATCTTCTGTACTTACCCTTTTAATTCCAATTCTGCTCTTATAAGATGTCAGGGACTGAAACATCTGGACATCGCTGCCTGTCATAATTTGAAAATATTATACCTAAGAGGTGTGAGCATTACAGATCAGGATCTTCACTTCATTATCTCTAGATTTCCCCACCTTGAAACTTTGCAGGTCATTAGCTGTAATAATTTAAGAAGTGTCAAGATTTCTGCGCAGGGACTTAGGATGTTAACAATTGATAAATGCCATAGTCTAGAGGTTGAAATTGATGCTCGGAATCTATCGTCAATCCAATACCATTGTTAGAGATATATATTATTCATATTAGCCCAATGTAATAGGCCCAACCCTAATTCTACTTTGTGTGCAAGTCAAGTCTCCTACTTGTACTAGAAGTCTATTAGTCTAGGGTTTAGTCACCTATATATACTCATGTTAGGGTTCATTGTAACACAGGACGTTATTGTACTACACTCTCATACAATAAAGATGTAGCCCTTAAGGGATTCCTCCGTGGATGTAGGCCGTCAAGGCTGAACCACGTAACCCTCGTGTTCTCAGTGTTCCTCTTCTATGCTTCTTCTTCCGCATCCACTCTAGCATACATAACATGGTATATCACATCGCGTTGCTAATCTTTAACATGGTATCAAAGCCAAACTCCGTTCTTGGCATCAAACAAATATCTCTAGCAAACAAAGAAGATTCTCATGTGCACATCGCCAACAGAAGTCACACATGCTTGTCTGCTGGATCTAGACTCCACGGCATCTCGCAGCCACCGTGGCGCAGTACTGTGTCCAAGATCCACAAACTCAAGCAAACCCGTGACATCAATCTCAGATCTGCGCAAATCCAAGCCTCGCCTGACGAAACCAATACCACAGACTTGTTCCAAGATCTCTCGTGACCAAAACCCAGAAATCCGGTCACCCAAATCCTTGCCACGCGCCTCCACGCGCCGCAGAAGCCTCCGGAAAATTCCCACGCGCCGTCTCAGATTCATTACTTCAGATCGTCTTATTGGCCACACGCGCCGTAGAATCGGCCATGTCGACCACCGCTCTACCTACGGAAGAAATATCGTCTTCAACGGCCGCTGCACGCGCCTCCACGCGCCACCTGGGTTTCTGGCTTCTCCTCCACGCGCCGGTGACGCTGTCACGTGCATTCCACGCGCCGGAAATTCCTGCTGACGTCATCTGACGTCACCGGATGACGTCATCGATCCACGTCATCAACCACGCAAGCACGGCCACGTCAGCCCTAGTACACGTCAGTGACACGTCATCAGCCACGTCAGCAGTGTCGTCTCGTCAGCACCACGTCGTTGACCCGGACCGACCCGACCCGGACCACCCGGATCTGACCCGTGAGCACTTTGACTGTTGACTTTGACCTGGACCAGTTGACTTTGACTTTTTGCGTTGACCTTTGACCAAAAGTCAAAATTTCCAAAAGGGCCTATCTTGCTCAGTTTTTCGCGTAGATTCCGATTTTGGCCTCCGTTTCTTCATTTGAAGCTCCGAAATTGGACATTTGGCACATTCTTCATTGTGGTTTCTTCGAAGGCATTCTTCAAGGCATCTCCAAGTGATCTTCTCATGCTTATCCAACCTCAAGTCTTCATCAAGCTTCCGCCTTGAGTTTGAGGGAGGGTGTTAGAGATATATATTATTCATATTAGCCCAATGTAATAGGCCCAACCCTAATTCTACTTTGTGTGCAAGTCAAGTCTCCTACTTGTACTAGAAGTCTATTAGTCTAGGGTTTAGTCACCTATATATACTCATGTTAGGGTTCATTGTAACACAGGACGTTATTGTACTACACTCTCATACAATAAAGATGTAGCCCTTAAGGGATTCCTCCGTGGATGTAGGCCGTCAAGGCTGAACCACGTAACCCTCGTGTTCTCAGTGTTCCTCTTCTATGCTTCTTCTTCCGCATCCACTCTAGCATACATAACATGGTATATCACATCGCGTTGCTAATATTTAACAACCATGGCTTCAGCAATAAATTTCCTATGATATTTTTAAAGAATGCCCCATGTTCTTTTGAACTTGATCTTACATTTTATGCCAATCATCTAATGGACACTCTGTGGTTCCTTAAATTGAGGGAATTTCTAGTAAGGTCAACTTGAAGAAAAGTTTTGAGGCTAATAATAATTTGTCCGAAGGTTTGTCTATTAACACAACTTATCAATTTTCACCCAGTTTTTTCTTTAATGTCTTTTTATTTTTGCAATTTCACTTTTTGTTTAGTGAGATCTTTTTTTACTTTGCTTGGATTATGAAGGTTACATATAATTTTGAAGAATTGAGAGAAATGACCCTTTCTCCACCATTTGAACTGGAACTTTCGAGTCTAAATGTACGCAGCAGAACACTAAATGTATGCAACAGAACACTGTCAAAAGATTATGGAAGTTTTATGGATGGCTTGCTTTGGAGTTGTTGTCCGAAGGTTATTTCTTTGTCAACAGGTTTGGAGTTCCAGGAGAAGTGCATAATGGTATGATTGTTCTTTTACAATATTTTAGATTGTCTCTATCAGATTAATTTGTATTTGACAAGTTAATTAGATTTGAGTCGTTTGTTATTTAATGCATTTTAACCCTAGTTGATAGATGCATTGGAGTTGTATTGCATGTCAGGTGATGAACATATACAATTTTGTAATATAAGTCTTGGTGATTAAAATATGGGGGAAATGAAAGTTACTGAAGTGAAGTGCTTGATAATAGTTTGCATGATTTCTACACCCCCATTAGAGTTTGCAAGTTCCAAGTGAAATATTGTCTCTTTCCTCCTCTTTTTTTTTTTTTTTTTTTTTTTTTTTTTTTTTGGTATTTGAGTAGAAGGCAATAAGCTATTATGGCTTAGCAGTGGTTTGGTATTGCGCACATAGGATGAAAAATCTAAATTAATACTAATAATTTTTTTTAAATGATTTGTACCCTGATATATTCCTCTGCTGAAGTTTTGACATACTTTTGATGTCCTGTTAATACAAAAGTAGATAGGATTACTTGAAATTAAGAGTATATCAAATTCGTCTTTAAAAAATTTACTCTTGCTGGAACTAATTATTTCAGCTCTAATTTTACTTGAACTCTAGGTGCTATGTGAGAAGCTATTGTGTAGAGAAGATCCACGCAACTGTTGTGCTTTTGATCACAAATGTTGGCGGCATCATTTAAAATGTGGGAGTCTTCTTGATAATAGCCAAACTTTGGCAGATACATTGCCCACCCTTCCAAAAGGTTACGAGATTCAATTTAGATTGGATTGGGAATACCAATTACATGGAGGGGTGGCTTAAGTTATTACTATGAGATTAGAATATGAAGTAAAATGGTCTTGTGAGACTAATGCTTGTCGTATTTTGGATTACCTGTGTGTTCCAACACTTCTAATTAAGACATTGTATCATCCTTACTTTTTGATTGAATTTTTCTAATTTTCTTTTACTTATCAAAAATTAGTATTATTTTTTAAAAACTAGGGGTGACAATGTTAACATGACCCATAATTAGAAAAATCATATAACACATAGGTAGATGTCTTTTTTTATCCAATTTACATTTGAATTGTGAATTTAACACGATTGATAATGGTTATATACTTATATTGATAAAATTTTCCACCAAACTCTAAAATTCTAACTTTCTAACCGTGGTGAAAAACTCATTTTCACCATTCTATCCAAAACAAAGACAAACACCAACTGTTCTCTTTTGCATGTGCCAAAAATGTTCTCTCTCTCCTAAGAATTTACTTTTCTTTCATTTTTTATTTCAAATGTTTTATGGTTTAATCTGGTAAGATTTTGAATCTGATTTGATTTAAAAATTATTCATCCTTCTTTTACTCGCTGCTCAATTGGTAATTTGGTACCTACTTATGGTGGTTTTGTTCTAGTAGTCATTGATAGAGTCTCCTTTAGTCAAATCCGCACCATAAAAATTTAAATGTCGTTCGGTATATATATATATATATATATATATTTTTTTTTTTAATTTTTTATTTGGATAAGAAGGGAAAGAACTTTATTAGAATAATATAAACATCAGTTTAGACTTAGAGGGCAATCCTGAGGGAGCAGGTATTGGGTAGTACTACGGTAGTGAGGATCCAGACTATTTGTTTTTTTTATCACAAATGTTGGTGGCATCTCTTAAAAGGTGCAAAGATTGGGAGTCTTGCTTGGGATTGAAGATGGGGAAGCATCCTGATAGCAAAACTTTGTTAGATACATTGCCTACTCTTGCAATAATAATAATAATAATAATATTCAATTAAGATTAGATCGTGAACACCATTTGCATGAAAGGGTAGTTTAAATTATTATGAGATTAGAATATAAAGCACTTAGTAGGCTTACTTGTTTGATCCAACACTTCTAATAAGGAGGAAATTGTTTCATTATTATATTTGAAATTTTATTTGTTTGAATTTATATAAAAAAAATTAGGTTTTGATTTAGAGGTGACAATATTTGACATGACTTGCGATTTACGACAGGAATTTTTGTGTGTTAGTGTTTAATGTAAATGGATTTATGTCAAAGTGTGAATACATGTCATAAGTGTAGTGAAAAGAGAACTTAAAAAAAAAATAATAAAAAAGAAATAATAATTTCAAGTTGGGCCGAGGTAGAAAGCAACACTAGAAAGAAAGACAAATGTGGATCTAGGAATGGCTCAAAAGGAGGAGATTCCCATAGTAATTTTTATGCAAAGGTTTGTTTTAATATTCTATGCTTGAAACAGAAGTTGGCAAACTGTGTCCATTGACATTGAAGGCAAGAATACACCCAGAAATTAACCTTGTATTATACGGCATACACCAAAAATTCTCTACATTTTGAACAAGGAAGGAACCCCAAGCAAAATATATATGTTCTCCTCTAATACTTAACCTTCTAAGACCTTTCATGCTTATAGCCTTAGCCATGGTGTGTCTAGGATTTCTGCTTGGATGCAAAAGATCACATTCCATCAAAGCTTACATTCTATCTGCTTTAGTAATCATAGCCATTCTTTGTTGCTTGCGCATTCTTTGTCGCATCATTTATAGGTTGTTAAAGAGGGAGCACCCTAACAGTGAGGAACATTCAAACGATGGGTTGGAAATGCAGTCAGAGATAAGTACACCCCATGCATATCTGATTTCTCTAAGGAGAGCATTGCCAGAAAGCAAGTTTCTGATATTAAAAAGAGAGGGTCATGCATCATTCATAACTCGGCCTATTTCATCATAGGCCAACCATAATTACTAATTAGTGGCTGTTCGGGTTCTTATGATTTCCTTCATTTATTTCAATTAAATTTCTTGTAAACATTCTTGTATTGTCCTAAAGGAGAAAAAATTGCTATTTAGTTGACTTTTATAAAATGTGTAGCTACTATCATACGTTGTAGAATATTAATCTAAGCTTGACACATCAAACCATTCAATGAATGAGAACATGCCGCTATGTATAATCATCTTAGTTTCTGGTTAAATTGGCACATAAGGCCATAGCACAAAGGAACATTTTGCAATATAAAGAAATAATCAGACCAAATTTGTTATTCCTTTGCATATAGGAACATTTGAAAGATGACCAATCTTATTAAATGGTCTACTTCAAAAGAATTATTGGTTAAAGATGTACCAACAAAGTAGATACACTGCATATTGAAAGGTTAGAGAGTACCCATCCATATATAGCGCTTGTTAATCTAGTACATGATTACCTATCACTTCAAAATTACAAGCTCAAGCTTGTCATCGCTTCATAGTTGACAACAATGTGAGCCAGAACATAGACTAGAAATATGTACACTTGCTACCAAATTAGATTCCCTAAAGTCCATTCTAAAGCTCAAAATACTCGCACACATTTTGTGCAGAACTCTGGCTTGATTTGTTCTTGCATGTCACATGCCACACCTTTAAGACTCCGTCAAGACTCCCAGTACAAATTGTGCAACCATCCTCACTCTCTTCACCTAAGGACCCAGAAAAGGCAGTGACACACCTAATAGGCCCTCTGTGACCTACCAAGACTGCTAGACATGTGTGATGCCCATCTTGTTCTCTAACCCAAACCCTGCTTGTTGAGTCAGCTGATCCACTAACAACATAATTTGATACACTAGCAATGCACATTACTGCATGTGTGTGACCCTGTAGTGCACCACCATATTGTAATTGGCCTGAGTACCAACCCTTGAACCAATAGTGTATGTAACCATCTGTGCACCCACCATATAATACTCCACCTTCTTGGTTTAGTGTTAAGGTCTTTACAGGTGAGGACTTGGCAGGGAGTGTCACAGTGAGTGAGTGAGACTGATTCCCTCTAAAAAAGTTGCAGCGCCACACTTTGACAGTGGCATCATCTGAGGCTGTGAAAAGTAACCCGTCATCAGTGACTATAATATCATTGACAGGCCCAGAATGAGCTTGAATGGTCTCAATGCATTTCTGGTCAGAAATTCGCCATACTTTCACTGTTCTATCAAGGGAAGCCGAATATATGATGTCGTCTGATGCATTCATCGCTAGTGATGTTATAGGTCCAGTATGCTTCATCTGCTAGATTGATTGAACATGAATGATGAAATTATTTTCTTGTTAATCACAAACAATAATATTAATAACAAGGTACATTGTTTTAGTTTCAGAAAAAGAAACAATCATGAAAAGTTCAGTACTACACTTCACGCTCAAAATGTTATCCTACCTAATGTTCTGGAAAAGGCAGAACTAGGCGCCAATTTCAATATACATATAACCTATATTTCTGCTAATAGATTGAATATAATTATATGTTTGTTATTATTGTTATAAATATTTCTACCAACTTTAACTCAGTTCACCAGAAAAACAGTGAAAAGGAAGTAATCGCTGAGCAAAAATGTTCACCAAACACCTTATTCATGCAATGCTTTTTAATTTGGATGCTCTTAGGAAATAACTTCCATCTAATTCTTTCCTGACATTTATATAGAAAGAAAATTTAAAGTAATGTCGGTTGTTGTGTGCCTACATTAAAGAGTATAAGATTCTGCTCATATATAATGGAAAAGTTAGTAAAGCTATGCATGCCATTGTGTCTGGAATACCAAAAGGTAGACATAGTATATATTGAAGCTATTATTACTGCACCAAATCTAATTTTAGTCAAGTTTCTTCTTCCAACACTTCTGAAGCTAAATTAATTTGCAGCTCCATATTTTCATTTTAATAATGAGCAACACCAATATCTATGGGTTCATTAAAGTAGGTATGTATGTCTCACCAGGACATATTCCTAGTGACTGACTATAGTACCAATGTGCCAATACTAGAGTTATCCCTAATCTTGAAATTATACCTTCAAATGGGGGAAAATTTGTTGTACAACGTGGTAGATTCTTCCATAGAAGGGGATTTATATCGCTTAATCTAATGGGGATTACATAAGGAGGGTTTACCCATCTCACATACTTCAGAATTTAGACATTCTATACCTCTGTTGACGTGTAAATAATTTTCCTTAACATTCTATGCCTCTTACATCCTATGTGGTTTACCCATCTCACATTAGCAACGATATTTAAAGCATTAGCAGTAAAAAAAACAATGCTTTAATCAAGACCAAATTTCATACAAACACACCAAACGAAAGAAAACAAAAGGAATAAATAAAAGTGCTTTGCACCAAAAGTGATTGATCACTAGTTTGAATCCGGGAATCAACCTCTTAAAACAAAATTGAGAATTTTGTGCACTGAATACAACTTATATTTAGTGTAAATTTTCAACAAAATTTTGATGAAACCCACTAGAATGGGGCTAGTTAACCTTCCAAATCATTTCCTTCTTTTTAGTTTAGAGCCCAAGCTTTATCTTCTATTTGTAGCCTAGGATTGGGTTGCTCAATATTTTTACTAATCCAACAGCTCAAAACTTGAAAGTTGGGCCTGTTAATTCAAGTTCCATAGTGCCACCACCATGTAAATCATTCTAGACCACATGAACCTGTGAAAGAGGACTACTAGAATATTTCTCTCCCAAGTCCGACCTATGAATGCATGCCACTTATTCAGCACACCCTAAAGAACCTCTAAGTGCACACACACAATACTCACCTCCCAACGATATTTCCACACAAAACAAATACACAATGAATCCACACAATAACATGCAGTTGTACACTAACAAATAACAGCAACAAAATTAATACAAGACATAAATGCAAAACAAACCCATCAAAAACTTTACCATTTTGTCTTTCCCACCAATGTAGCTCCGAACATAACTTCCAGATTTTGGGATTGTTGCTAATCGAATGTGTTTCAAAGACCCATCCCATGTTTTGCTCCACACTCTAATCTTGCCATCACCATAAGCTGCATACACTCTTTCATTGGACACTTTCAATGCAACCACCATGCAAGCCTTAGTCTTGAGCTGTCCACACTCACTGAAATCAGGCAGTTTCCAAATCCTTATAACATTGGAATCAGAGCCAGTGTATACTAAGCTATTGGACACAGCAATGGACAAGATTTGGCCATCTTTTTTTAGCACAGAAGAGACACATCTATAGGTGGAGTAAAGGTCATTAAGCTTGGAAGGAGAGAGAGGGTGAAGAGGTGAAGAGAGTGGTGAAGTGTGGAGACTTTGGGAGAGACTAGGGGAGCTTAGCCTTGGTGGGGTGTAAGGAAAATGTGAAAAGGAAGGCTCTTTGGTTGAAATGCTTCTTAAGAACTTGTTCTGTGTGGCTGTTCCTCTTATTGCAAAAGATGGGTTTGGAGGGGAATTGGAGGAGTCTAGTGAAGCCATTTCTATCTCTCAATGCAAAGGAGAGGACTGGTGTAGTGGTGGTGCATATGGTGTAATGGTTTTCCTTTTGGTGGGGTAATATTGTGTTTAAATGCATTATATATAGCTCTCCTACAAATTGTGATGCATAATGTGAATTGATTTTGGTAGGAGAAGTATATAAATGCTCTAATGCAGAATTGGTTGCAGTTTTTTCCTTCTACCCTTTCATTTGGGGAATTGTATAGTTGCAATTTTTCATCAAAGAATGAAAAGAAAAAAAAAAAATGTAAGAATCCAAGGGCTATCTCTCATTATGACTCATCAAATTTATTTTAAAAATATTGCATGCATGCCACAAAAAGCTTCAATCATCTTAGGATTCTTTATCTCTCTTCCAATAACAATAATAATCTCAAAGTTCAGTTATGACAAAAGTACGGTACTTAATTAAGATTCTAACCAATAATTTCAACAAACATTTTCTATTACTACCATTTTTCTCTCTCCCCACGAACACCAATTTGTTAACAAAGACACCAAAAAGCACTTGTATATTCCTCTCTTTTATTTCCATTCTTGAATTTTTCTATAAATTTTTGGGTTTCCACTAAAAAGAAGTAATCATAACAAGCAAACATAATGCAGTGCATTAAACGAAATATCAAGAAGTATTTTATCTACTTTTTATTCATAATATTCTCTATCAAAATTTCCTAAATTAATGTTTAATTTTTTATAAAATTAAAATGAACAATTTGTTAATTTTGTTTAAAGAAAACACAGGTTTTCCAATGTATGATTAGACAATTTCATATTGAATAGAAAATCTCTTCACACTTGTTTCTTTACCAAACATTTCTACATACATATTTTTGTGAGATCTAGGTTTGATTATAAAAATTGAAAAGGTTATCTTGTATTATAGATGGGAAATATGTTGACTGAGATATCGGAAATATTTACTGTATATCAATGAAATATATGGAAAATCTAAGAATTATCAATCCAATATAATTGTATATTGGTTGGAATCTCGATTTTTTTTTTTTTTTTTGCCAAAATCTTGAAAAAGGTTGAAAAATATATTAGAAATATCAAATTAATAAAATATTTATATATTGGTTGAGACTGAGATGTTGGATTAAAGTATTTTGAAATAGATTTTTTCCATTTAAGACTTAAAAATTTCTAAAATAAATAATTCTTAATTAAATATGTTTTTTTAGTAAACAGTAATACTTATTAGAATACATACAAAAATAGTAATATTAATATTTTTAAACCGGGTTTATAATACATTACATAACCAGAGTACAACTACAAAAGGTAACCTTTGTAATTGTAGACTGACGTTATAAATAGCAGACACTAAATATACCCAACCAATGTGAAAAAAACATCACTTTTGTACTTAAATACGTTTTTGGTTACCAATTTTAAGAACCAGTTTTATTTTTCTACTCTACAATTTTTTTATGTCAATTCAGTCCTTATTTTTCTCCAACACATTTCAATATTAACTTTGTCATCATCTAATTAACTCATGGAATACGTGTATTCATGTCACCTTAAAAGCGCTCAGGGGTTAACTTCTCTCTCTCTCACCACGTTGGAAATTCGATAGGTGTTGGCGGTGACTAATTAAGCAACTTGGCTAGGTGGAATGTCCAGAAGCAATATTGCTAGAAATCAGGTGGCTTGCGCTGTAATGAAGCTGTAGAAATTATTGAGGGCACTTTAATGTTCTACATCCTCTCTTTTTTCATATAAAGATACATCTCCTACGCGTAGATCCTGCATATAGAGCTACATTTATGTGAGAGGAGAGTATGCTATACTGGATGTAATGAATAATTTGAAATACTTTCACATAGACTCAACAAATTCACGTGGTACGGCAAAGTTTGTGTTCCTAAAATAACTTTTTCTATTGCTGTCAACTAATTAATTATTAGGTATACCATGAGGACTACTAATGTGGTCCTCCTAATTAATGAGATGATGTCATTTATGCAAATGTGAAAGACCACATTAGCCGTCCTCCTGGTAGACTTAATAATTCATCGTAATTAAGTGGCACCTAAACAGAGTAAATATCTATCTATATAGGCTTGATTGATAGAATGTTTTTTGTTTTTGTTTTCAAAACAATATAAAAACAATTTAAAAAAAAAATTGAACTTGAAACTAGCTTTCAGATAATGATTTTTATATTATACATGTTTGGCTCCTACTTTCAAGAAAAAATTTCAAAATACTAAAAACAAAAGATAATTGTTTAGGTGACCATTTCTATTTTTAAGATTTTAAAAAATATATATTTACAAAAAGTCTGTAGATTACTTTTTTTTTTTTTTTTTTTTTTTATGGATAATGATAAGGGAATAGAACTCATGTACTTTTTTTTTAATGATAAATTTCAAATTTGAAATGTGAAAATTTTTTTTGTGATAAAGATAAATTCCTTATTTTAAGAGATAAAAGAGTTTAGACAAATATGTGGGGTCTACTGTTTTCAATTTATTTACAACTATGTTATTAAAAACATTTTCTGTATCTTGAAAACACACCTTTAGCCGTTTTCAAAATCCTGCTCTAAACTAGAAAGGGTTTGGCTTATTTCTAGTACTTTTTTTAACTTGAAGTGTCATTTTGTTTTAAATACACAATAGTAAGTAGTAGTGAGTTTTAATCTCCACTTTTTATTTAATTAGTGGGTAATGTGGCAATTTCTCATTAAAATAAAAATAGATTCCAATTAAAAAAGTACTAGAGGTAAACTAAACCTAACCAGAAAATAGGATATTGTTTTTTTAAAAACTGTATTTAGAAAATATTAGTCAAACAATAAACTCAAGTATAAAACCCACTATTTTATGGATTTTAAAACAAAAAACTATATTTAAGTATTCTTGCTAAACAGCCTAAAAGGGATGAGAATTAAACTAAGAAGAAGAATGGGACTTATCCTAAATTCCTAATACTTCGCAAAATCATATTTAAGCTCATCATTCATTCTCAATATATATATATATATATATATATATATATATATATAAAAGCTCATCAATCAATGCTAAATTTATTAAACAACAATTAAAAAGAAATCTTTCCAAAAATAAATAATAAATAAATAAATCTTTATACCCTTCTAGACTAGAGAGACACACACACACGACACGACATTACTTCTCTTTTTTCTTTTTTATTTCTTTTGAGTTCCTAATTTTTCCCCTTCACATTACACTCTCTCACAATTTCAATTTTCACAACTCCCACAAACTCTCACACTTGATAACAAAACCAAAACCGAAACCAAAAAAAATAATAATAAAAATCAATGCACAAGAAAATGCTGGAGCGAGTTCTCTCTGTGCGCCGTGCCGTTTCGCCTCGCAGCGACGCCACGTCATCGGTAGAGTTCGAAAACGACAACGACGAAGCGACGGCGGACGCCGACGACGACGAGAAGACCAAGAAGCAGCAGCACCAGCAGATCCGAATTGCGACCCGGACCGCCGCGAACTACTTGACCCGGATGGGGCCTTTCGGGCTCTGCCTCGTCTTCCTCTCCCTCGCTTTACTCTCCATTCTCTCCTTGTACCTTTTCCACTCTCGCTCCTTCGTTTGCGTCTCCAGTTACGACCCGGTTACCCGCTCCGGATTCTTCGGGTTGGATGGGCTTGAATCCGATTTCGGATCTCTCGGCGTCCCTTGGTGTAAGCCCCTTGCTATCTTTTCAATACCCGGATCCGATTCAATTTATGATTTTAGTGTAAAATGTAATTAATTTTATAATTTTTATTATTAAAGTTTGTATATTTTGGTTTTGGTTCTGGTGTATAGTGAGGCATTTGATGGATTTAGATTATGGGTTGTGAATGTTTGATTAGGATCTAGAGTATTACTAATTGGGGACTATGTTTGGTTGCTGAGAAAATGTACTGGAATTCTGGAGGAAATGGAATAGAATTTGGGATGTCTAGATTTGGTGTTTTGGGGTTGTTAAGGAAGTGAGAAATGTTTAATTTTTTTATTAAAAAAAAAAATTAGTTGCAACAAATTAATGGGGGAGATGGGTTTTCTTTTGTGTTGCTTATTTTAGGAAATTGCTGAACCTTGTGGAAATTTATGGTCTTTAATGGGGTCCAAGTAAAAAATGGAAGTCAGATTTAGAAGTTAGTTTATAAAAGGAAAGAAATACTAAGGATGGAGTGAATTTAAGATGCAATGTACAATAGGGGGAGGGATGTATTGTAAGTTTACTATATTATACCACTTATATTTTATTCGTAAGCTTTTCAAATAAGAGCAAAAGTGTTATTTATTTCCCCTACTTAATTGATGTGAATGTCTATTATCATACAGTGGAATGGTGGGGTCTACAATTCAGTTCCATTCCTTTCCCTTGCATTTCATACACTCCCAGAGACAATATAGAGTACAGGAATATAGATTCTGTCATTTTCATGGCAGTAAAGCATGCCTTGTGTTGGTGAAATTTCAACCATAACTTGTTATTGACTGTGAACTTGTGATCCTGCTGGTGCAAAATGATACCAACCTGAGTGCAAATTGGTCCCATTACTATAGTTCTGTAAGATTATGGCAATACATTTAATTGGGTATGGCTGAGATTTCATTAACACGAGTCATGCTGCTCATAAGATGAACATGAGGGGATTTAAATCCTTATGTTCTGTTTGAAATCCTTGGTTTGAATGTGAAATCATTAAGTTTTATTTTCCAATAATTTTTTGATTCTTATGTCCTTATTTTTGGCAAAAGGCAGATCGAAACATGGAAAAACAGTCGAATGGACATCTAAGGATTTAATCAAAGGCTTGGAAGAGTTTGTACCTATATATGAAACCCGGCCAATTAAAAACAATATGTATGGGATGGGTTTTGACCACAGTTTTGGCCTTTGGTTCATTGCTCGATGGCTGAAGCCAGATTTGATGATTGAGAGTGGTGCATTTAAGGGACATTCAACTTGGGTTTTGCGACAAGCAATGCCAGACACACCAATTGTGTCGCTCTCACCACGGCATCCTGAGAAATATCTGAAGAAGGGGCCTGCTTATGTTGATGGAAACTGCACATACTTTGCTGGAAAAGATTTTGTTGATTTTGGAAGTGTTGATTGGGGAAGTGTAATGAAGAAACATGAGATTACTGATCTCAGTCGGGTTCTTATTTTTTTCGACGACCATCAAAATGAATTGAAAAGGTAATCACCATTTCTCAAGGAACACTTTTCCCTTCATTTATTATTGATCTAGGTTGGGATGTTTTGCCAATTTTTTTCCTTTTGTATGCCTTCATGAGCAGAATAAAGCAGGCTCTGAAAGCGGGCTTCCAACATCTTGTTTTTGAGGATAACTATGACACTGGAACCGGAGATCATTATTCTGTAAGGCAGATATGTGATCAATTTTATATAAGAGGTGCTTGCTCTCTCTCTTTTACCTTTCATTTATATGTACATTGATTTTGCCTTGAATTAACTGAGAATTGTGGTCTATCTGTTATTTTGAAAAGTTTATTTTAGCTTGAGTGGCACTTCCTTCCCTTGTAAGAGCAAGGCAGAGGATGAAGTTTTGGGTTCAAGACCCAGCAGGTGCCCATGTAACTTACCATTTTTTTTTTTTTTTGGTAAGAAAAAAAAAAAAAAAGAAGAGAGAGAGATTTTCATGTTGATTGCATTATTGATGGCTTACTGGTAAATAAATTGGGTATGCCTTTCTGCCAAGAAGGTTCAAGTGCATCCATCAGTCTTACTCTAGCTGGCACCCCCAAATTTTAGTAAATAAAATCTTCTCTTAAGTATTTGGGTAGGCTAAAGATATATCTATACTTATGTCATTCCCTGCCATGATCCTTTATTGGTGGCTGTATTAATTGGTAATTGATGAGACATCTGGTCTTCTTTCAGCTGGCCTGAATGTTCTTTTTCTTTTTCTTTTTTTTTTGGGGCATTTATGTCTTAGAATTTGGATGATCTAATTTTAGGTGTTTAGAACTCTCGCATTAATGCCCAACACCTAGCAATATTCGGTTCAAGTACAACAGGATTTTAAGAAGAAAAAAGTGAATCTCATTTTCAAAAAATGTAAATTTTCTAGTCTTCTGATGATTCGAGCCATCAGATTGTAGCCAGACTTGTATTATAGGTTTGGCTGTTGTAATTGCGTTTTCCCATGTGGAGTTTTTCTTCTATAGGATTTTTGTTCTGTTGGTTTGGGGCTTTTGGGTACTGGGTTACTGCCTCAAGAAGCACTCATGGTCAATTGGTTATTTTGTTAATTTAGGAGGTGGCCATAGCTGTTTTAAAGACAGTGATGAAGCTAGGATTAGATCGAAAAGGAGGAAATTCTGGCAGAAAGCAGTCGATATAGAAGAACTTTGTGGCCCAGATGAAGCGTGGTGGGGTGTTAGAGGGTACATGCGAGATGACTTCAACCACAGTAATCAGCCAATCTCCCATGCAGACCACTTTCAGAACAGCCGTTTTCTGGAATCAATTCTTGATGTTTATTGGGAACTCCCTCCTGTGGCTGGACCTTCTCTCACTCATCAAACAAGATATGACCCAGCTCGTGCACCCAGTCCCATTGTTGAAGACGGTCGGTATCGCTTATTCCAGCGTCTTGGTTTGACCAGACTTGAGACATCTGTATTTAACGGGTATACTCAGATGGTTTATCTTCACATATCTGAACAAGAATCTTAGAGCAGTCTTGATGAGAATGCATTGTTTTAGTTTCCCATACCTGTTTATATTATGCATGAATTTTTTCTTGGTAGTTTTTGTGTTTCCATTCACCTTTTTTAGTTTTTTTTTTTTTTCTTTATCAATTTTCAGAATCCCTGATAGTGACAACTTTTTTGTGTACTCACCAAAAAGACTAGTGTATATTAACTGTTAAGCACAATGTAGCAATGACCGGCCATCAGTTTTTTCACTTCTCTGTGGACTATTTTTAGTGCCCTCGTTTATCTTATCTGTGGCTCTCTACAATTTTGTCACATGTCAAAAGTGCGTGGTACACAAATGTGCCACAGCAACGTGTTTTTCACGTTATGTCCAACTTGCTTAGTATAAGCTCAGAAACCTTACCTGATATTTTTTATATAAGATGCTACCAGTCAATTGAGATGCAAATGTTAGATTGTCTGTGTTGGTGCGTGTCAAAATTCAATGGTTATTTTTGCTGGAAATAAAAACTAGTTCATCTAGTATCTCTACATGGTCAACTATAAGTCAAAATGCAGAAAAGCCAGTGGCAACAGGATTGTCTACTCTTGTCTTTGATAATCGACTCCAATTATGCCATTCTCTCCATTCTCTTCTTTGGTGTACCTCGGTTCAACTATACAGTAGAGGAATGTGGCGAACTTGGTTGATGAGTGGAAGAGGAGGTGAGCTTTTATAAAGAGAAAGGCAAGCCATTACTGTGCCAGTATGGAGTTTTGGAGAATGGAGATATAAATGTCTTGAAGGCAAGTAGTAATTAATAATGTTGAAGACATGGCAAGTAAAGTCTTATTCACCATTTGATCCCGTTAAAATCAGCGGCTTAAAAAATGTGTAGTTAAAATCTGCGGCTTAAAAAATTTGTAATTGTTATAAAGTTATTTATACTAATATAATAACTTTATTCTAATATAAATTAATTGATCCCAACAATATATAAATTTTTGGTAAGTACATTTTTCATATATAGCCTGGACTACTGGTCTAAACGATGTTTTGGTTTGCTTCCTAGTATGGGAGAAAATAAGGAGAGAAGAAAATTGATTTCCATGGAGCCTACCATTTTTCTTTCCTTTGAAATTGGAAATTAATTAGAAAGAGAGAATTATACATGGAATTCATCTCTTTCCCTTCTTTTTTTTATCTTGCAAATCAAATACTACTAAGGAAAACTATTCTCCTTTCCCCTTCCTTTATTTTCCTCATTTCTCTTCCTTTTCCCTCCGTTTTGTCAAAAAAGTGCCACTGATTCTTCTCCCTTTTTCCCATTCCTCTTATGGCATCCCTGATTTTCTTGCCCCTTGTCCAATTTCTTCGCATTCTTGGTTTGAGGGAAACGGAATTGTTAGGGCTTATGGCATCCCAACCTTTGTTCATCATTTTTCTTCAAAATTAAAATTATAGAGTGAGTAAACAAATTTCTGTAATTTACCAAAAATAGAGTTGTAGAGGCAGAGGAATTACAAACATCAAGCAATCCATTTACACATCACTTTTGAGTTCAGAGATACATATAGAAAAACAAAATAAATTATATAATAATCCATGTCTCCAGTTAAAATCTTCTACCTTACATGAAAATTTTCCAGTCTCTTAACTACACAAAAGCTAATACATATCAAAAACACATATAGGTTTCTAAAATAGAATACCAAACTTCAAATTCTTTCAAATCTTTTGATACCCAGTAAACACCTCCCTTTGGTCTTTGTTGATACTTCCACTTTAGTTACGGTTCTTACACTTCTCCACGGCCCTTGGAGCTGCAATCAAGCATATTTCTTAGATCATTTTGAATGTACTTACATTTTTACTACAGAGACAAAAATCGACGATTAAGCTGACAAAAAGTCCATGATGTTCAATTTCAGTCACACTTAATATTAAGCTGACAAATTATCACATTGAACATATTATGATAACACATACCTAGCCCAATTGCCTCTGAGCCCTTCATGATTCTTAGCCTCCTACAGGAGTCGGTGAACATTCTGTGAAAACAATCAACAAAACAATAAGGGAATATTTTCATGGCTGAAAATGACAAATCTTCAATCCAAAGCAAGATATCATATCAGAACATATAGATCAAGTTGGAAATATCTAAATAAAAGTAGAGAATTCAATGCCAAGCCTGATGTCTAGAAAATTCTGAATAGTTAGTTTTCAAACTGTAATGGACAGTCAAATCATATCAACTTTGAATCAGAATTATGAGGGATCAATATCAATCAACGTTTTACTTTAGTGTTTACCCCACTATAGATAATTGTGATACAAGATTTAAGTCAATTCAATCACCTGGACTAAGTTTATAACAGAAACCATGCAATTCAGTAAGACAAGCCACATCACATTCAGAAATAATCTAGGATTTATATCAAAACATTTGAAATCGCATATATGCATGACTAGAAAATGGAAAAATGAAAAAAAGAAAACAAAAGAAACAGATGTCACATTTATGAGGATAGCACTTACTCCCAAGGGACATCACCAACAAGCATCCAATCCCCATCTTTGTCTTCATATGTCAACACATATTCAGAACCACTGAGAAGATCTTTCAGACGGCTCTCATTCAGGCCATCTTGCCCTCGAAGCCCATGAGAGCTGCACTGCCCTGAATCACAGCCATTCATGAACTTGAGTAAAGACCCTTCTGATATATCTTACCATAGTTTCTAATGTAACAGGTGTAATTATCTCATCACGCAATTTTGTTGCAAACTTGAGAAAACACTCTTTTTAATATATCTTAAAAGAAGCAGTCTAAATTTCCTAAATTCAAGCACACCTACCACAAAACTCAGCATGTATATAATAGAAATTATATATTTAAAATATACTTTTTTTCCCTTGTGAATTGTGATTCTAATATCATATTATATTATATATATAGTGATATATACTAACTATGATATTGAAGGAAACATTTCCCAATCATTTGCAGTTCTTACCGCTACTAATGATTTTTATACTTTTTTTCCCTTGTGAATTGTGATTCTTATATCATATTATATTATATTTTATATATATTACCGCTACTAATGATTTTTATACTTTTTTTCCCTTGTGAATTGTGATTCTTATATCATATTATATTATATTTTATATATATATATATATATATATAAAATATGATATATTATATTTTATATATATAAAAATCATTAGTAGCGGTAAGAACTGCAAATGATTGGGAAATGTTTCCTTCAATATCATAGTTAGTATATATCACTAAGCACTAGCACCTTTACAGGCTTTCTTTATATGGCAAGAGGGTTCTCAACCATGTTTTATTGGATCTGAAAAATCCATTTATTACTTGTCAAAATGAAAGGGTGCATTTTAAGGATTTTAATATAGGTTACACTTTTTTTTTTCTATTTTTGGGACTAAACAGATCGAAGGGGTGTGTTATACAAGAAAATAATAGCCACATACTCATTAACCTCGTGTTATCGTGTGTGTGTGTGTGAGAGAGAGAGAGAGAGAGAGTACCAATGGTGAAGCAGCTGAACATCTTCTCAAGAGCTGCTGAGAGTTCCGCATAGTTGTTGTAGGTTTTGAGATCAATTTTCCTTAAATATGGAGCACCATCCATGCTAACTTTTATATAAAGACATCCAAATCCAGTCTTCCCATCTGCATCATCACTATTTTTCACAAGATTGGAAGCCATGGTGTTCTTTCGGAATGATCGAATTGGTGGCCATCCTACCACCTGTGTTCTGTTGCAAAAAAACTATGCTCAATGATTCACCATCAAGTGGTAGTACATATTTAAAAGTCCAACAAATAGAGTTAATTTTATAAAGATAGAAGAACAATAAAGTGAAAACCTTACACTGTAAAAGAAAGAAAGAATAATAAGATTGAAACAGAAGATATTAATAGCCCACGAAAACTATCACCCTTACAAAAACCTAATTTTTTTTTTTAAGAGATAATATAGCTGAACACAATTTTCCAAACGTATTACCTATACTACAGACTAAACGTTTTAAGTAATTAGTACAATCCACAAAATCTATGCATCCAAGCTCAACACATACTGTGTATGTTAGGAAGAATACATGAATCTACCAAGTGCATGCTAAAACAGAGAGCCTCAAATTAAATGAAGAAAAAAAATAACAACTACAAGTCAATAAGAACCGATAGAACACAACAAAGAAAAGGCAAACAATAAGGAAAAAAGAAAAAGGAAATGAGCAAATAAATACCAGAGCTGAACCTAGTATCAGCAAGTATTAATGCTCTATTTGAAGCCTTAATTAAAAATTTTCAATCTCCATAACACAAAAAAAAAAAAAAAAAAAAAAAAAGTGTGCTCAAAACAATTAAATTGATTTGAGGTGAGGTGTTCACTTTCTTATGGAAAAACCAATACAACATAAAACTAAAATTCATTTTCAATGACTTTTCCTCAAATTTTTCAGTAAACAATTTTGGACTAACAATAGCACAACTCAACAAGGAGAAGAAAACAAAAATAATCAAATGCTTAGAAAGGGAAGCTTACTTTGCAGCAGGAGCGCTGCTCTGTTCATTTGCAGCAGGAACCTGAGGCTTCTTGTCCTGAACTGGCTTTGCAGATTGAGGAACACAACCAGCCTCTTTCAAAGTTGGTGTTGCAGACACAGAAGACTGTTGGGTATTGCTTTTACCTTCCAAAACACCCAGAGCTTTCCCACTACCATTTCCACCTCTAGGAGAGAACAAGACAGCACCTTTAACTAAATCAGCTTCAGATCCATTACTCATAGAGAAAGCCCACTTCCCAGAAGACCCATCAATGGCATCGGAGAAACCCCTTTTAGCTCCAGACACAAGGTTCTTGAGAGGGCTTAAAGGATACCCATTATGCTTATCCTCTAAGTCCTTGCCAAAAAGAGAGACTTTTCTCTCTGGAGACTCAGACCCAGGTAAGCCAAGTCTGAGCTCAGTTTCCTTGAGGTTGAGAGCAGAACTCTTCACATCCTCAGTGGAGAGAGTAGAGGAACTAGAAGATGAAAGCTTTTCAGAGCTTCTTTCCATTGAAGAAGTCTCTGTTAAGCCTATGTAATCATGTTCCAGTGGTATAGACATGAAAGTTACACAATGCAAGAAACTCAAATAGACAAGCCTCAAGAAGTGTATGAATAAGAAGAAGAAGAAGAAGAAGAAGAAGGAGATAGCTTGTTTGATACAACTAGTTTGAACAGAGGGTAGAGAAAGAGAGAGGCAGAGAGAAAGAGAGTAAGAGAGAGAGGTTGTGGGATTAACACTCTGGCTTAGCTCTGCTGGTCTGGTTTTGTTGATGCAGAAAAGAAGCTTCTTTGGCCTTTCTGTAGCTACATTTTTTTTTTTATTACTTTTTTTTCTATATATAAAAAGAAATAATACCTTTTTCTTTTCCTTTTTTTCTTTTATGTTTTGGAATTCTAACCCCCCTTTTTTTTTTCTTGCTGCAAAGGTGAGATGATTTTAAATGGAGATGGTATGTTGACTCTCTATCAAAGCTCCTGTGAGAGCCCTGTCAATTCGATTAAAAAATTTATGCTCGAAAATATTATATGGCTAACTGTATGAGTATAGATAATAATGTATTGTTTCCATCAAAAAAAGATAATAATGTATTGTGAATCTACTTATCAATATCAATAAATAAATATATATATATATATGAGCTTAAAATAGGGAAAATTAAATAAACTTTGAGAGGTTTTTTTTTTTTTTTTTTTTTTTTTTTTTTTTTTTTTTTTTTTTTTTTTTTTTCAGTTGGGTAACTTGATGATGCTCTTTTATGGTTGGAAAGTGTGTGCAGAATATTAGTGTTAAACATTTTATTTTAAATGAGAGCTTAGTGACAAAACTACTCTCATGTAATTTGATGGCATTCAACATCTTAATTCATATTCTTTGAAGCATGACGTAGGTTCACTCAAATCTATAGGACTGGTTGCTCCTCTACCTTTTTTAATCAGCAAAAGAAAGAAAAAATCCATGAGAAACCATTAACCTTAACTTTAAATGAAATAACTTATTTAATGTTCCAATTTTATATGATGTATATTAAGGGATATTACTATTGTTATATATATATATATAATTTTCATCATTTACTCTCATTTCTTCCTACATAAAATATTTTCCAAAATTTTCAAGTAGTTTAGGGCCTATTTGTTACTGTAATTTAAATAACAGTTTTCAGTATTTAAACAAAATTGCATGTATTTTCACACTTTTTCACTAACTCATATTTTCAAAAAATACAAATAATGTTACTAAAAATCTATTACAAAACGGGCTTTTAATAAGTTGGTCAAACCAAAAATAACTTCAATACTTCAAAAAATAATTCCTTCAAAAAAAAAAAAACTTCAAAAAACAACATGATAAACCCCTCATAGATAGTCTACCACAACACCAATCAATATCCACCCACCGTTGCCCCTACCTACACAACAAACATAACCACCGCCACCATTGCCTATTCGTTACTAAGATATTTAGGGTACTCTCATGAAGAAATTTGTTTTGCTTGTGGAGTAAAAATCAATTCCTTTTTCTTTGTTTAATGAGTTCTCTTTTGATTGTATAGTTTTTATTAATATTGTGAAAAGAATATAATTTGTTTCGATAATTGGTATATTGTTTGATGGAATGAATTTTGGGTAGCAAGTTTGTGATAGTATTATTCTCTTACGTGTCATAGGGATTTTAGTAAATGATGAAATTTGGACAACATATTGTGGAGATTTTCCATATGTTCTTTTATTGGTCATCGTGTGATACTTGTGCATATTGCTTCCTTATATGGATGGATGGATATCATGAACTATTTTGATCATTATGAGTCTAGCACAATTAGATGTATGCAATTATTTTATTTTATTTTATTTTTTGTTATATCCAGGTTTGATTCTAATATTTATGTAAAGTGCCCTTTTCTGTGATTGTGAACCTGAATAAAAAAAAATTAAAAAAAAAAACCTATACATCTATTTCAAAGGTGTCTAGTAGCACTATTGTTGTGGTTTCAGAGCGATTGGGGGCTAAAAGTGGTAGAGCTTCATTTTTCTACTCCACATCAGTTAGTTAATTTACCCAAAGATCTGTTGAGAGACAAACTACCTTCCTCCCTAGTTTAAGTCACTCGTTGGAGTAATCCAACAAGGGAGAGAATTAGGATTCATTGCAATGCTGTTGTGGGAAAAATTGACTCAACTATTGCCATAATTGCTAGAGATTGAAGAGAGAATTTAGTGTTTTGCTTGTTCCATCGAAGTGAACACCAATGTTCCCATCCAAGCTGAGACTGAGGCACTCAGGCATGCTGTCTCTATTGACATGAGGCACAAATTTGTCGATGTAAGTTTTGAAAGTTACTGTTAGGTTTGCATCTAAGGTCTGGATTCCTTTAATGATTCTATTCCATGGAGAATTAATTAATTTTTTGGTTGGAAATGAAGTATTTAGCAAGTTTAACTCCTCCTTTTAATTGGGTTCCTAGGAAGACTAATAAGGCTACTCATGTTCGTAGCTATTGGTCCTTCTATAATATATATATTTTTTAGCTTCTTTGATTCCAATTCAACTCTTTATTCTGATTTGGATGTAATTAAGGATGATACTTCCTTTGTATTTTAGTTTCTATTAATAAAAAATTTATTCTTAGCCTAAAAAATAGTATAGATGGATAACAAAAAATTTGATCAAATGTTATTGAAACTTAAATGGATTATATAAAAAATAATAATACTTTAGGTTGATTTTAGATGTATTGATTTGATATTTTTAAAGCAATGAATTAAACTTGTTATACTATTATATATATGAAATATAAGGAAATTGTGATTTCCATATGATTGAAATATCATAAAGTATTAATGCTATTGGTGACCTAGTGGCCGAGGTCTTGGGCCAATAAGACTCTGCCATGCGAGGTGTTTTAGGTTCGAGTCACCCTAGTCCCACTAATGATGTATTGGTGTTCCTTATAATTTATTAAAATGAGGTCTTAACTTAAGAGCAATTAGGGGATACTATAATTACACCTAGATAAAGAAGCTATGCTAGTCACCCTCTCCTAATCATTTTATTTGTTTACTAAAAAAACAAAAAACAAATGTTAGACAGCGATTTTCGAAGCACTTATACAAAAAAAAAAAAAAAAAAAAAAACACAACCAACTACTAGAAAAGAAAATATCCTAAAAAATCTTTTTAGATAACACATTTTTTGATAAAAATTTATACCAAAACATACTTTGAGTGATAAAGTTTTACACCCAAAAGTGGGAAAAACATAAAAAGAAGAAAATATCTATGAAGTTTGACAATTCAAAGTAACCATATATGTATATCTTTCATCATTTAATAAAGTACAAAACATTTTGTGTAAAATCTTATCTTATGTTTTGGTACAATAATGCAATTTGTACTATTGACTATTTAATGGTATCTCTTGTTCTTTAAAATAAAAAATTTTCAGACTCAATTGACAAAAAATAGTTAAACCAATTGAACTAAAAAAATAAATAGTAATTTGAACTAATTTTCAAGACAAAATAATTTTATAATCTAATTATTAATATCTTCTTTATTTTTTGCAAGAATATTTGAGAATCAATTGGCAATGTCAATAGGTATGATTAACTTAAGAGCAGTTAGGGGATACTATGATTACAACTAGATTAAAAAGCTATGCTCGTCACCCTCTCCTAATCATTTTATTTGTTTACCAAAAAAACAAAAAACAAATGTTAGACAGTGATTTTCTAAGCACTTAAAAAAAAAAACACAACTAACTACTAGAAAATAGAAATTCTAAAAATTCCTTTTAGATAACACATTTTTCGATAAAAATTTATACCAAAATATGCTTTGAGTGATAAAGGGTCTGTTTGGTACGTATATTTAAACAATCGTTTTCAGTTTTTTTTTTAAATACGTGTAGGTGAAAAAATATGTAATAATACGAGTAATATTGTTTAAAAACTAAAAATATGTGTTTAGAATTATACCCCAAACAGGGCCAAAGTTTTACCCCAAAAAGTGAGAAAAACATAAAAAGAAGAAGATATCTATTAAGTTTGACAATTCAAAATGACCATATGTATATCTTTCACCATTTAATAAAGTACAAAACATCTTGCGTAAAATCTTATCTTATGTTTTGGTACAATAATGCAATTTGTAGTACAAATTTTGTACTATTGACTATTGACTATTTAATGGTATCTCTTGTTCTTTAAAATAAAAAAATTTCAGGCTCAATTGACAGAAAATAGTTAAACCAATTGAACTAAAAAAATAAATAATAATTTGAACTAATTTTCAAGAAAAAATAATTTTATAATCTAATGATTAATATATATATATATATATATATTTTTTTTTTTTGCAAGAATATTCGAAAGTCAATTGGCAATATCAATAGTGGACAAGCAAAGCTTCTTTTTTTCTTTTTCTTTTTTCTTTTTTTGTTTATAGAAAAAGTGGACAAACAAAGTTTGTGTAATGGAAGAATCACACAATCTACAAATAGCAAAAAAGAATAAAAATAAAATTAAAAAAGAGTGTAAGAAAGAACATGAGGGACCAGAAGAGTTTATTACTTTGCATTATATATATATATATATATATATATTGGTATGAGAACCTTTTTCTTTTCTTCTTTTTATTTTCTGAGGTATGTACCCGGCAATAGCACCGACAGCTCGCTGTGTATTCCCGGCAACCTTTTTTAGGAACTGTTCCTATATTATGCCAATTGGTCCATTACTTTTTTTGTACCCACCACCCCTAAAAATAGACTATAAAAATACCCTCACTTTGCATTTGTACAAGTTTTAAGGCAAAAGTAAATTTAGCACAGAATGGGAGAAAGAGAAAGGAGAGAGGGAAAAAAAAAGTGCAACATAACCAGAAAGTGATTGGACGAAAATGCACAACTGTCCTTATTGTAAGTTCAACTTGGGGACAAAATTCCAAATCTGTTATCATATCCCCTTTGAAGATTTTCCTCCTCCTAATAAAAAAAAAAAAACCAAAAAAATGCCTGAAAATTTTGAAAAATTGCAGTAAAGTTTGGAATATTGGTACATGGTGTACGAGTAGAGAGTGATATTCTTGGCAGCACTATTTATGTTAGTTTTCACCTACCTTTTATGTTTTAGTGCTTCAGATACGACATTAATATGATACACGTTCAATGATCCTCACATGTTAAATTTGTATCCTGAATAGTATCTAGAAATAATGGACGAAGTCTTATTTATTTAAATTAATTAGTTCATCGGATATGACACTTATATGATATGTGCTTAATGATCATCACATGTTAAATTTGTATCTTGAATAGTATCTTGAAATAATGGAGGAAAGCCTTATTCATTTAAATTAATTAGCTTATAATCTGCTGAAGGTTCAAGTAGGATATAGTCATACATTGAAAATAATTTACAGGCAATAATTTGTCTATTATAAACACTGTTTCAAAATCTTAATCAAGAAAGGTGAAGAATCTTACAATTGAAGGAAATCAAATGACCCTAGACAATACTTTAGAATTTAACTATGAAGTGAACATTATATGAAAAGATTGTGAGATTAATAAGATGAATAGGGAACAAAATTTAAAGAGTTAATAATAGCATAATAAAGTGGTCTTTACACATACTATTTTTTTTTTAATTTACACATACTAACTTAATGTTGTTATTAATCATTTAATTGGTGTTAAAGAAAATCTTTTTAATTTTTGAAATTAGGTTGTGCCATGCCATGGAGCATTGAGGCCCATGTATTTTATATCTCCTCAAAAGTATAATCCTGCAGAAGCTCAGGTTACCTACAACTTGAGTTTTTTGTAATTATATACATAGATAAATTTGGTAACATTATTTAATGTACGAACTCATTGCCAAATCTCAATCGAAAAAGGAAAACTCATTATCCATTAATTTCGAGGCTTACTTAAATTCATTAATATATTAATCAGTTAAGTTTGAACAAAACTTAAGACTTATTATTTTTTTATTTTTGAGAGAGAAAGTTTTGATTACCATCTGTCTCACCTGGATTAAACTCAAATTACATAATTTAGATTAGGCTAGTTGATAAATTTGTAAATAAAATATGTGGACAATTCCCATAAAGAGTCTTGTAATTTTGTAATATATTCCTATTTTCTTATAAAAAGAATCTTTGTTTTCTTGACTTAGGAACAAAAACAAAAGAGCAAAATATTTGAATTTAGTATTCAAGGACTCCATACTCCTTAATTGGGGTGAACTATTTATTGAATTTGTGAGCACAAATATCAAAATTTTTTTTTCTAACTGAATAAAAAGGATTAAAATTTTTTATATTAGCCCTAAATAAGCTTTCACTTAAAAAATATATATCTTATGAATTTTCCTTTTGAGAATCAAGGATATACATATAGTTATGGAGCATACATATAATGAAAAAGATAATATGTTAATTGTATGAGATAATTAAAATTTTAATCTTTTGTAATTACATGTGCAAAAGCCTGAATCAAACATTTGATATGCTTATCAATCCATTCTAAATTAAACTATGTATATCATTATCTTGAGCTCAAATCAAGTGTTTTTTTTTTTCCCAAGTTGACAAATCAAGCCAAAATATACTCTAAATTTCTTTTGAAAATAAGGAGAATAGATTCTTCTTTAACAATAATAGATGAGCAACAAAGTGGAGATTAGAAATAAATAATAAAAAAATATATCAAGAAAAATAGAACAAAATCCACAAGGCAAAATTAACTTTCAAATCATAGGCCATAAACAGTAGCCTAATATAAAAAGTTAAAGAAACATAAAGAGTGATTTGATATGAATATGACTGATTCTTTAACTCACCTAATTAAAAAAAAGAAAAGAAAATAAAAGTAGTACTTTTTTTTTTTGACTGAACGGGTAGAAGAAAAGTAGTACTTAAATGAGATCAGATGATATGAATAAGGGTCCAGCAGCTTAATTACTTTTTACTCAATATTGTTTTTTTACAGTCTGATGCTGGGTGCTTTGTCGGGTGAATCTTCGTTTTCACCACGCCCATATCTGTGCATAATAATTGTGTAATCCAAAAGTGGGAACGCGTGCGGAGAGAGATCCAACGGTCCAACAAGAGTGCTGGAATTGGACGGTTTAGATTCGCCCACGTCATTAAGAGTGGTGGTTAGGGGACATAACGGCGTTCAGGTTGTGGGCGTTGACGGAAGTAAACGCCATGATTATGATTGGGTCACTACTGACTCAGACAGACTTATCAGTGTTGACCGCTCCATTTAATACCGGAATTCGTGACCGTTCACCCCACATTCGTCTTCTAAAGTTCTCCAAACCCTTTGATTTTCTTTGTTGAAAACTGAAATTCCTCCTTAGACCCATCCAAAATTCTTCCAAACTTTCTTTTTCTTTTCTTTTTTTTTGGTAAAATTCAATCAAAACTCTTTAGGTTTGGATGAATGCTAGACAGATTAAACATTTTAAAACTAACCAATTTGATTCCTAATTACCATCACAAAAAGCAAAAAAATAGTAATGATTTAGGGACCAAGTTGATTGGTTATGAAATGTCCTGAATTTGATTAGCATTAACCTATTTTCGGAAATATTAACTATATTTTTTTTTTCATTTTTAATACTTTAAAAATAAAATAAAATTGGGAAGGGGTAACCAACACACCTAATTTTTACACATAATTGTACAATTTAGTGAAGTAATTGATCATATAACTGACGAGTTTATATAAAAAGTGATGGACAAACAAAAAAGAATAATATTAGGATCACAACTTTTATTACACAACATTTACCATAACTTGTCATGTGACAAATTGTGAGTTGTGAAGAGATAGACCCACATGTGCCCATCACCTTTTCTTCATCACTCACAACTTGTCACATGATAAATTATGGTAAAAGGTGTGTAATAAGTTATAATCCTAGTATCAAATATATATGTACGTACTGGATTTATTGGGGGAAATTTGGTGGCCTATTGCTCAAAACATTTTTTGTTTTTTTTTTTTTTTTTTTTTTTTTTTTTTTTTGCTAGCTAGATACCTATTGTTCAACGCTTAACACCTGTATTTCTTTCATAATTTTTTTTTTCTTTTATAAGAAAATTGTAATTCTTTTTCTCCCATTTTTCTTTAATACGTACTATTTTCTAACATGTAGACTCTCTAGCTTTTTAAATTTGTCAAAATTTCTTTACATCCTGTGTGTGTGTGTTTTTTTTTCTTTTTTCTTTCAAATCACTAAATTCTGTAAATTTATAAATAAATAAATAAATATATATATATATATATATATATGATGAGAAATATGGCCGAAGTTGAATTACTTCTAAACAATTAGAGGTGTTGTTCATGGCTTCATTCCCTAGCATACACAATATTATTTCCATGCATGGCCATTATATAAGACAAAATTAGATTTTGACTGTCATTTTTGTGTTGACATATTTAAATGGTATAGATGGCTTCTTAAATTGGCTACAAATTTCTGTTTGTTTTAGTTCGCAGTGGGATGGGTTGTTGTGGTGTTATGATACATCCTTTGTGTCTCACTTATTTATGCTACGTGCGTATAACATAGGGTTTGATATGTAACTCATATTACCAATCACATAATAGTATCTTATTATTTTTATCATTACTTAGAATAAAGCCAGCTTCATATTTGTGGTATATATCGGTTCTAATTTATTTTTTTTAAATAATTTTTTTAAGAGTGGTTCGATGCACATCACATTGCAAACCATTTATTCATTTGATTTAATTTGTTTTCACTTATCAAAAACTGTATCAACTCTAAATTCGTTTCTTAATATTTAAAAATAAAATAACCCGAAAAAAATAAAAATTTGTGTGCGGAGAGACTATACTCTTAATTCTGTAAGAAGACTTTCTTATGTTAGTAGAGGCCACATATAGATCCATACATGATGATAGACACAGTCCTTGTTCTTTGTGATGGAATTAAACCACACAAAGAAAGCACTTAAAGAAATAAATTGAAGAGAAAACCCTCATGATAACTTCTTCTTTCTTGTTCCAAAAAAAGAAAAAGAAAAAGAAAACCTTCTTTTCTCTCTCTCTCTCTCTCTCTCTCTCTCTCTCTATAACATTCTTTTTCTCCTAAATCTTGTAAGAAATCAACAAAAAGTAGCCATGGGATAATTTAATTGATAATTAGTGGATCAATACATTGAATCCCTTGTAAAGTAGTCCACCCATACCCTCAATATATAAAACTATACATCCATTGGTAGGTAGCATTATTGTTGTTGATTCCCCCATAGATGTTTAAAAAAATCCTTAGGGGCTGCTTCTTCACTATCATAATCTTTTAGTTGAATTTCTAATATATACTGATCATTTAAAAAATCAACCTCTTAAAAGTTTTTGCTAGTATTTTAACGTGTGCACACCGCGTATAATCTCCACATACAAGATTCTGTCGCATCCACAAATGAGAAAAAGTGAGATCATAACAACCAATTGAGAAAGAAAATTCCATGTTGAGCTATGATTATATGCCTCTTTCCTTGATTTCTTATCTCTATACAAGACTTTAAACGAGCCAATATTATTCAAATAACTTTAAATGAGAGACTATTACACAAGCCAAAGTTTTTCAGTATCAAATCTCTAAAGAGGAAAACTGTCATTTTTGGGGTATAAAAGACTAAAAGTAGAAGGGACCAGTGGAATTAAATCCCATGCTAAGCATGCCTATATAAGAACCTTGATTTCTTTATTCAGTAATGGGACTTTGGATGAGCCTATTCGAGCCTCGTAGGGGTTTTAGTTTATAGCTAAAAAGTTGATGTAATGGCTGGGATTATAAGTAAAAGGGTTAAAAGGCCTAGACAAAGTTATTGATATGCATGGTCGGGTTGTTCCATCTTTGAATTAGAGCCAAACTCAACTACTCAATTAGACCTTTCACACAACTGTTCATATTGGCTTTGGCCACAAACTGGCTCGAGTTTTGATAAATCAACCAACTCTCTACAACACCCATGAACATGTATTAGACAAGCAAAAATCATTTAATATTTATTTTTTAAGGATATATTATATTTTTTTCATCACCTTAAAATTTAACCTCATTTTTAATGTCTCCTCTCCAATCTATCAATTTACTTCTTTGATACCTTATTTTAAGAGAATTGAATCAATGTACCCTGCCATCTAAACCAAGTGTTAGATGAGACAAAAATGGTGGTTTTTCATCACAATTAGTTGGTGTAATTTTGCTATTATATCTCATTTAACCTCCAAATAAAACGGTTCAAATTGGAGTGTCAATTTGTGCAAATTGATATTTTGGAAAGATATTATTAATGGGGCGAAAGCTTAGCGTGAAGAAGTGTAATTTTCTTTTAATTACACACCTAGAGGAATACATGAAAAACTCTAGGTGCCTTTGGGAAAAAAAAAAAAAAAAAAAAAAGTAATTTTTTAAAGAATAAATTATCACTGTTCTCAAAACTTAATAAAAAAAAAATGGTAAATTTAATTATTCATAATATATTCTAATACTTTTGGAAATAATTACTTCTCTAATATTATAATTATGATAGACTGAGGCTTAAACTGTGTACGTTAATCTTCTTATCACCTCATGACCTTACAACAATCCTTCTGTGTTTTTTCACCCCCCCTCTTGCACCATGCACAATATTAAACAATGTGCCACTAACATTCTCGGTATATTGATGAACACGATGTTCTATTCAATCAGCTCCGCACAAGATCTCCGATATTGTTCTTTTCTAGATGACCCATAGTTAATTTTAAGGGCTGCATTTGACCTGCAAGAAAGTTGTTGACTTGAATTTACGAATCTCTTTTGCCATGGAAGTTGTGGATTTTCTCTTGCTGCACATTAACGATCCTTGTATCGTACATCAGCATCATACTATTGTTTGAAAGCTCCATATATAATAAATAAGTACTCAAGTCGTCAATTATCAAATTGAATCCTATATATTCCATTTGTTGTTCTTAACTTTAACACCCCTTAGTATTTTCTTTGATCACACTATCTTCTAGCATTTTTATTGCGTCTTGACAAATTACATATCCGGCTACCTATACAGGTCTTTTTTTTTTTTGGGGGGGGGGGGGGGGGGGGGGGGGAGGGGGGGGGTGTAAAAAAAATGATTTAAAAAAAAAAAACATCTAAATTTTTTGATATAGTTACATATATCCACCTAGAGTGTCTTTGATTAAAAGATCAGTGTAGATTTAATGGTTGAAGGCTTGAGAATGAGCTCTAGACTCAGATATCTAGGGTTTGAGGCCCGCAAAAAAGTTTTTCTAGACTACTTAATACATAGTTCTAATAGGTATAGTAAAGTTATGTATCTGTGGTTTACTCTTTAGAGATAGGTTCAAAGCACCTAGCTGGGAGATTTCACGTCATCAAAAAAGTTTCTTTGGTTGAAAGAAACACATAGAAACAAAATACTTCCAAATTTTTTTAATACAAGCTTATGGATAAATCTCACACTTAAAAATTGTCGTAATCAAAATACATTTATACATGTCATAGCAATTGTCGTAATCCCAGTACATTTTATACGTGTCATAACAAAAAGTGCTATCACGTCACTTTTGAAAGAACATTTGTAATGAGTTACAACATTTGTTTTTGATTTCTTTCCTTTAGGCACGAAAAGAAAAAGAAGGGGGGAAGGGGGGTTGGATGCAGTCATAGAAAATCTACCTGAATTTGACTATAATAGTCTCTACATACTAATAAGGTTTGAATTGACTCAAAATTAAATGGAAAATTTATCAATGCTCTTTCAAACATTTGTCAATTTGTATGTTATTACTCTTTTTATTTTATTTTTATGAGCAATATGTTTTTACTCTTTTACTAAAATCCTCTCTATTTCATGATTCAAATTACTATATACCATAAATCTAAAAGTATATTAATTAACATGTCATTTTTATATAAATTTTTTTTTTTGAACTGTGACATGAACTCTCTTTATTTTGTTTGAAATGAAGAGGGATCAATGATTCCATATGTATATTATTCACCTCAAATTCTCTTGATTATGATGTCACCATCTTGCATAACCCATAATTTTTTGTGATGTACTAATTCATGATGAGTAGTAGCTAACACACATTCTATAACAGCAATGTTTTTTTTCTTTCACTCATGCTAAGTTCCAATCAGTTGCTTTGGATGTGTCGCTGGTTTCATCGGTTTCTTTTTAATGATGCTTTTTGACGATAAAATTATGAAAGGGGTTCAACAACTTAATTGACTAAGCATGGGTCGTGGTGTCCCAGTTGCTCCCCACGCCAATGTTAAAGGTGCTTGCAAAGGATTGGAATTTGGGGAGGGTATGTACATGACTATGTAGCACAAAGCACAATTCAATTAGTAACATAAAAGAGCATGGTCCCTCCATGGATAACTACTACTGATTGGTACTAGTGCAATTCATACGCAATTGATCCCATCTAAAAACTTTTTGGTTGGATAAAGAAGGCAAAGCAAAGCTAAAAGAAGAAAAGGAAAAATGATTAACCTATATAGTTCATGCTCATATCTTCATTTGTGGTTGGAAGATTATAGTATTTCAAATCATATTAAATAAATGGTTTTGGTAAAGTTATTTTGCCACTTAGATGTCACATTGTATTGCATTAAACCAAAGAAGAAAAAAAGTTCATTTTATCATTACTTGGTCACCAGGCACTAGTCATATCAAACCAGAGCAATAATATTGTACCATTTGGTATCATTTTAAGTTGTGTTGTACATAATTTATGCCATGCAAAATATATACAGTATGTTTGTATCTATATCTATTAATACATTCTGCAAGAATTTATTTGATAACTTCATTGTAACATGGACTTTTCGCATGCACATTAAATGAAAAATGAATAAAAGTTTGTTGAAAGAATAAAGCTCGAAACCAGCTTTCTTACACATGCAATAATATCATTCTATAAATTCATATTTATAAGCATTTATCTCCTAAATCCAAAAAACTAGAAACCCTAGGAAACCTCTTGTTTCCTTCAAAGCTTAGAGATTGTCTTTTCATATTATTAACTTCTCCGTGCCACTATTCGATTCTTCACATGAGGAGAACCTATATATATATTCGAATCCTCCGTTTCTTGTTGTTAGCTTAACTTTTTTTTTTTTAATTAAAAAAAGAAAAAAGAAAAAAGAATTCATCAATCGATTAAAACATGCACTCATATAAAGCAGGTCAAAAACATATGTGAAAGTAACTCGTGTTCGATGCATTAACAAAAGAAGCTGCTAAAGGTTGTTTGCCTTCAACTAAACTGAAAGGGCCCTCGAGATAACCTTGATATTAGGACCACAATGAGAGCAATCAAGGCCATCATTAATGCATGGTCTCTCTCCATTCATATATGTGTGGTACTACAAAGAGCGATATATATATATATATATATATATAGAAGTATTTGATTAAATTTGATACAACACCAACACCAACACCAATCAATAATTAAGTGATGGAATTTGATGCTCTTTTGAAGGAAATCATTTGAGGACAGCATCAAGGACTAATTATGTTATGGCATCTTTTACGAAGAATAACACTTTTTTTCCCTAAATAATTACAGATGGTTTCGTTATTCTTCTGGCATTACTTTTTAAAGACAAAATTATCAACATGTTTGTTGCATACAATGGCAGTAATTAACATTATACGTCTTGATTTTCTTTTGTTGTGGCTTGTGTTTAATTAAGTTCATTGATATGAATATCCATATATTCGAGTTCATCTTGCCAATAATTCAATCTAAAGAATTCTTGTAGACACTTTGTGATAGGAAAATATAACACTGTTTGATGAGACTACGCATAACTGAATAGGCCTCTCATATATTCAAAATTCGGATAGAGAACATAGAGCCCAAGTGGAAAGAATACTACTAAATCAACAACCTGTTCATCTAACCTTATACTTTCAAGGACATAAATATTTTTTTTTTGAGAAGATGAAGGACATAAAGTACTACTATATGTATATCGAATTTTTATGAGATACACTGTTCATATGGCGTTAAGTGGCACATTTTCCTCATCCTAAAATCATGACATATTGCCCTCTTCAGTGATGACCCACCAATGATTGATAGCCAGCCCCTTTTTTCTTTTCTTTTTTCCTTCTTCGATAAGTAAATATAGCCGACAAGGGAAGGTGAGATTCAAAAACGAGAGAAATGAAGTACTACAAAATATGTTATTAGCATTGAGTTAACACTTGAACCTGCCATTGCTTATACGTGTTATTTACTAGCTTCTTTTGAGTTTTGGTAAAAAAAACAAAGAGAAGAGATTATAGGGGTGTTTGGTTTGTGTTTTCAAACAACCATTTTCAGTTTTTAAACAATATTACATATCTTTCAACACACTTTTTCATCTACACGTATTTCCACAAATGTTTTCAAACAATAATTTTCAGTTTTTAAACACATATACCAAACGGGTCCTAATATCTCCTCTAACAAATTAATCACACATAGCCATATAATTAACTAACAATAAGTCTAGATACCTAATATTTTTCACAATTAATGAGGTTGTGTCATGATGATGGCATGATGCTAATAAAAATTAGGCTAAGATTCAATTTATCCCTTGATTTTCACTTCAATTGTCAAATTAGTCCCTGAAATTTAATTTTTGTCAATTTAGTCATTACATTATGAAAATGAATCAGTCTATTTGTTTTGTTCAAATACGTTTTCAAACAATGTTTGTTTGATAAGGCCATTTAATTTTTTTTTTTTTTTAATTTTGATTAAAAAAAATCGATAAACAAAATTAAAAAAATTATTAAAAA